>NW_015168690.1:4859-68649 GCF_001447785.1 Gekko japonicus
TCCCCCCCCCGACGAGCTCGGCCACGGCCCCAACGTCGGCAACGTGGCTGCGTCACCTCTGGTGACGCAGCTTCGGAGGCGGGGTTACCCCCGGGCCGGAATTCCTCCGCGCCGGAAATCGAGCCTTGGAGCGGGGGATTCCCCGCCCCCCGGTCCGATTTGGCAACCCTACCGCTAAGTGGTTGACAGTCTGGAACAGAGGAACAATGAGTAAGTGCTAGTATTTGCCACCTGCCTTTTCAAATGTATTCTGAAAGGATTTACTGTTTTTAGCTCGCCAATGTTTTTAATGTTACTGTACAATGCCCAGAGAGGAGCTGCGGTGGCTCAAATGGTTAAGACGCTGAACTGCAGGCTGTGGAAGGTCAGTAGTTCAGCAGTTCGAGACCCGAGTGTGCCGCATGACGGAGTGAGCTCCCGTCTCTAGTTCCAGCTCCTGCCAAACTAGCAGTTCGAAAGCAAGAAATTGCAAGTAGATAAATAGGTACCGCTTCGGTGGGAAGGTAACAGCTGCGCCTTGGTGTTTAGTCCTGCCGGCCACATGACCACGGAAACGTCTTCGGACAGCGCTGGCTCTTCGGCTTTGAAACGGAGATGAGCACCGCAACCCTAGAGTCGGACTCGACTGGCTTTTGAGCAAGGAAACCTCTACCTTTACCTTTTACAATGCCCAGAGCCCTGCAGTAGCAGGGATGGGGTGAGTCATACATTAAATAAACAAAATAAGCATTAAAAAGAAACAATTAAAATACAGGGTAGGAAAGAAAGACCACGGAGGGAACGCCAGACCAAAAAAAAAAAAGCCTCACTCTCTGGCAAAAGACGGCAACAGAAGGGGGTGGTTTGGTCCTCTCTTGAACAGAATTCAAGTCTTGGTGCCACAACCATGAAGGTTGCAAGTAGTGAAGGGCGGGGTATAAATCCAATCTCTTCTCCTCCTCTATTTATACCCAGCCTTTCTCCCTAATGGGAACCCAAAGCAGTTCACATCATTCTCCTCTATTTTTATCCTAACAACCGTGCGAGGTAGGTCAGGCTGAGGGCGAGGTTGGCCCAAAGTCACCCAAGCAAGAGTGGGGATTCCAGCTTGGATCTCCCGGATCCTAGTTCAGTCCTCTAGCTTCTCCACAACACTGGACCCCATCAGCTTCTTGCCTGCTCAGTCACCTCCCCTCACTGCAGTCCGCACAACTTTGTCTCATACGGGTTCCATGGGCACTGGGGTCACCTTTTCGTGGTTAAAAGGAGCCCCCCTTACTCTCTGCCAGCAGGGCCCAGCCCATAGCATTTTTGGAACAAATTTCTAGCCCTTATGAGCATAAAAGTCTCTCCATATCCACAGGAATTACAAACTTGCCTTAAAACAAACATACAGAGAGATGGGTGAGATTAACTGAATTGTCTACCTGATGCCACATTTGCAGGTTGTGTGTCACCAGTGGTAAACTGGCTTGATGACTAGATGGTTTCTAAACCTCATACTCTGCAAACCTGACATCAGAGGAAAGCCACCAGCTAGAGAGGGAAGAAGAAGAGGAGGAGGAGGAGATTGGATTTATAACCCACCCTTCACTCAGCGTCTCAGAGCAGTTTACAGACTCCTTTTCCTTCCCCTCCCCACGACAGACACCCTGTGAGGGAGGTGGGGCTGAAAGAGCTCTTTCCAGAACTGTCCTTGAGAGAACAGCTCTGACAGAACTACGGCTTGCCCAAGGTCATCCAGCAGCTGCAAGTGGAGGAGTGGGGAATCAAACCTGGTTCTCCCAGATTAGATTCCACACACCTAACCACTACACCAAACTGAGAGGGGCTCAGGAATCCACCCTCAAGCAAGCTGGGGCCTGCACGTGGTCAAACAGGTAATTCCACCAGGACCACACTGCATGATATGCTTATTGCTTCTGTACCAGGAGACAACCCTGCATACTTGGGCTCCCAGTTGCCAATAAGAAGAGGGAGTGTGTGAGATATTCTGCAGCACTGAAGATGCACCTGTGCTGAATGTTTGCTTCTGCCTCTTCGGGGGGGGGGGGGGTTAGAGTAGTCAACCATTGCTTCGGATTTCTTTGCCCGCCATCTGCATATTCTTTTATCCTCTGATGCATTCATTCTGCAGCTACAACAGAAAAGCAAAGTTTTTCTTAATTAGTGAGAGATTGTCACTTGTGAGCAGGTGTCATTTCCTGCGGGAGTGCACAGGAGCGGAGCTCCAGCAGTAAGGAGCCCAGGGGGCGGGCACATGCAACAAGCCGTGCCCCCTTCTCCCAGCAGCCCTGAGTCGGGCCACGAGGAGCAAGAAGCAGCCAGGTAAGTTGCAGAGCCCCCCCCCCGGCCCGCCTTCAGGTACAAGTTCTCCCTCCTCTGTGAGGGCAGGTCTGCGCATCCCTCCTCCATAGCTAGCAATCGAAAACAGTCCAGTGGCACCTTTAAGACCAAGTTTTATTCAGGTACAAGCTCTCCCTCCTCTGCGAGTCCAGTGGAGCCTGAGCGGTGGGTGTTGCCTTCTGACACACTTCCGGTGATGTCAGGGTGTGTGGCATATGCAAATGAGTTATGCTAATGAGTTATGCTAATGAGCTCCTGCACCTCTTTTCCTCCTAAATGACCCCTGCTTGTGAGGTCTGGGGGCGGTCCAGTTTCCACCCACCTGGCCAAGTGGGACAGCAGGGGATGGGGCAGATGGCACCCTCCCCTCTCTCCCCTCTCCTCCCCACTCTCCCAACCCCTTTGCCTAGCTACCCCTGGTCTGCTCCAGGCACACACGACGCAGAGAGGGACACGAGCTCAGCAGCTGGCTGGTCTCTCAGGAGGGGTGGTGTCCCAAGGGTTCTAATTGTATTTTATAAAACAAACGGGCCTTCAAGCCTCTCCCCTTGTTTCCAATGGGCAATCCTATCATTCCTTTTCATACATCCCTCTACACATTGTGTGTAGATTGGCTTTGGGGGAGGGGGAAACGAGTGAAAAAGTAGAAACAAGGGGGGAAAGTAGAAGTCGGATTTACATGGATCCCCGTGGACTCCACCGAATCTAGTACACCAGTTTCGTGTCGTGGTTAAGTGCACGGACTCTAATCTGGGAGAACCGGGTTTGATTCCCCACTCCTCCACTTGCAGCTGTTGGATGACCTTGGGCAAGCCATAGTTCTGTCAAAGCTATTCCCTCAAAGACAATTCTCTCAGAGCTCTCTCAGGCCCACCTACCTCACAGGGTGGCTGTCGTGGGGAGGGGAAGGGAAAGGAGTTTGTAACCCGCTCTGAGGAGTGAAAGGCGGGGTGTAAATCCAATCTCCTCCTCCTCCTCCTCCACCCAGTCACATGTGGCAGCCAAGACTAGGAATTGGACCATAAATAACATGGATTCAACACTCTGCAGCACTGCAGCAGCAATAAAACCTGGATTTGAGGTATGGATCCTCATGAATTCATATGATTTCTACACTGATATGAAATAAAACCAGCATCATACTGTACAACATGTCTTAGTCTATAAGCAGCACCACAAAACTCACACATCCATGGCTTTGTGGTGCCACAACAGCACAAAAACATAGTTCCAGAGCATGAATCCTCATGGATCCACATGGTTTTTGCCCTGTCACCCCAAGCTATAATGTCGATAGCCACAGATTGCATGACAAAAATCACACATCCACGGCTTCGCAGTGACACCATGGAGCAAAAAAAAAGATTCTGAAGCACAGATCCTAATGGATCCTCAGGATTTTTGTATTGGTCACCCCAAACTTACCACCAAATCACATAACATGTCCATACCCACAGATTGCACCATATAAATCACGGATCCACAACTTCGTGGTGACATCATGCTGTAAAAACATAGGTCAGTGGTGATGTTGTATGCAGTTTATGAAACATTTTGTACTCTAGCCCCTCCTTGCAGCTAACCCTCTACCTATACATAAGGCTTGAGGAAGACTGTTTCAATGCATCGGAAGTATGCATGCGCATGAAGACTTGTACCCAGAATTAAATTTTGTTGGTCTTAAAGGTGCCCACTGGACTCAAACTTTGTTTTGGGTTAGAAAAGGAATCCCCAACACTACAAAAAAGCCCTGGGTTTTGACAACAACCAAGGTAAACAGAATAAGAAGCAAAAGGTGGGTGTGGCTGGATGACCACACTTCTGGTAATGGAGGTGTGGCCTAATATGCTAATGAGCTATGCTGTCGAGTGTGGCTGGATATGCTAATGAGTTTCTGTTGTTGGGTGTGGCGTATTATGCTAATGAGTTCCTGCTGGGCTTTTTCTACAAAAAAAAGCCCTGCTGATACCAGTTAGCTTAGCTAAATGAAGAACAATAACAGCCTGTAAACATATCAGCTATAAATAGATACTTTTGGAATTTCACAGTCTAAGAAAAAGAAGCGCTTATTGTTTAGCTAAAAGAAAAAAGTTTACTTGGGAAAGCCCAACCCACAAGTTTTAACCCAATTAGAAATAGGTGACGGAAGTCTGACAAAGTTTGATGGAACCAACAATTCTGTTTTATTTCTCTGATGTAAGGTGAAATATAAAATGCTATGTCGCCCATTGTAACATTCAAAGAGTCTGTTAGGTATTCAGGGGTTCCAAACCTTGATATCGGTACTCTTCCTTATTAATTAATACATTATTTTTTGGGTCTTCTACTCTACAGGACTGCTTTGTGTGTTTTCTCAAATTGGCCTGGGCAAACACAACCAGGGACAGAGGTTCTGTCTATCAGTGATGGACATGATATGTGATCGGATGGTGAGTTGGGGGTGATGTAATGCAAACATCCGGAGGATCCATGAAGATCCAGGCTTCAGAAACAATTTTTTGTAAGGTGGTGGTGCCATGAAATTGCGGATCCATGCTTCTTCTGTTGAAATCTGTAGCTACAGACATGATTTGTGACTTGGTGGTGAATTTGGGGTTATTAAATGCAAAAATTGAGAGGATCCATGCTTTGGAAAAACAGGTTGCTTACCTGTAACTGATGATCTTTGAGTGGTCATCTGTGCATTCACAGTGTCTCATTGATGTTTGAGACAAGGGTGTCCTTGGAGGATGCTACCAAGAGCCAATCGTCGATGTACAGGTAGATGGAGATACCCATGAGACGGTGGAAGGCCACAACCACAATCATAGTCTTTGTGAAGACTCTTGGAGTGCTTGAAAGGCCGAATGGCAGGGCTGCATATTGGTGATGCTTTTGACCAATTGTGAAGCGTAGGTATTGGCGGTGGGAGAGGTGAATGGTGAGGTGGAAGTACGAGGGTGGCCATCCAGACGTTCTTCTGGAGAAGTGGCATAATCTGCTGCAAGGACACCATGCGGAAGCGTTGGTAGGTCACAAAGCAGTTGAGCGCCCTTAGATCTAATATTGGTCGAACGCCTCCATCCCACGTTGGAACTGTGAAATAGCGGGAATAGAATCCCTTCCCATGCTGATGTGGTGGTACTGGCTCGATGGCTCCTTTGTGTATGTGTGAACGCATCTGTTTTGTGTGCCTGAAATCAACTATTTTTAGTAAAGACAACATTTATTCATTAAACATCAGTGTGTTGTCTTGCTTCCTGGGAAATAGGAGAGTCCATTCTGAATCTGCCCTCTGGATACACGGGTAAAACGAACTCAACTGCCCACTGCCATACATAAGACAGAGTTGGGCCACGGAACAATCTTCATTAGGAGGAGTTCCGGTATCAACCCAGCTATTTCTGCTGATGGCTGGCTGGCCAGATGCCACTCCTGTGAATTTGTCTGAGGGTTTGGAGGCCATGGTTGGGTGACTAAAGCAGAGCTGGCTGAAACTGAATCCAGGTAAGATGGAGGTTCTGTGGTTGGGTGGAGGATAGCCGAGGTCAGGTTTCCAACTCCCAGCTCTTTCCAACTCACCAGCTCCAACTGCCTTTCCCCATATGTGCCCTAGAGAACACTGAGGTCAGGGACACAGAACCGCCTGACTCTCCCTGGCCTGAGAGACACCAGGTTGGCTATTACTAGAGCCAGGGCCTTTTCAGTGGTGGCTCCACACTGGTGGAATGAGCTCCTGGATAACATCAGGGCCCTGCGGGACCTCCTACAGTTCCGCAGGGCCTGTAAAATGGAGCTCTTCCACCAGGCTTTCGATTAGGAGCTGCCACCGTCGAATGAGCCACCAGAGCATCTCACAGCCCTGTGATATTGCCTTCCACTATGGGATTGTATACTGAATGCTGCCATCATCTGTACTGTCCTTACTAGCACTTTATGATAGTATGTAGGTTGCTTTTATGTATTTTATTGTATTTATTGTTTTATTGCATTCTAATGTCTGTTCGCCACCTTGAGCCAGTTCGCCCGGCAAGGCGGGATACAAACTGAAAATAATAAATAAATAAGAGTTAAAGTTGTTCTTAATTTTATTATTTATTGTATTTGTCTTCCAATGAAAATCACCCTGAGCCCTGCTTGCAGGGAAGGGCAGCCTAATAAATTGAATTTAATAAATAAATAGTAAATAAATAAATGCCTGCTGCAAGTTTGACGCCTCTAGCTTGCACAGGGTCTGTTCTATACACTGCTGAAGCTGCAGCTGACATTTCCCCAAAAGCATTTTTCTGGGGGCACCTTCCTTGAAGGCCTGTGACTCAGACCCCAAGTTCAATATGCACATAACTTGGAGGGCATGTAGTGGAGCATCAGGGGGAGGTCAGCTGTGAGTTTGATGTCTCTAGCTTGCACAGGGTCCATTCTATACACTGCTGAAGCTGCTCCCAACATTTCCCCGAAAACACTTTCCTGGGGCACCTTCTTTGAGAGATGTAACTCAGATCCCCGAAGTCCAATCCTCACCAAATGTGGTGGGCAGGTAGAGGAGAGTCAACTGGAGACTCTCTGCAAGTTTGGAGTCTCTAGCATGCCAGGGGGGCATTCTGCCCCATCATGAACTTCACAAACTGGTTCAGTTTGTATGAGGCCATTTTGGTTCAGTTCAATTTGTGGTTTGGTTCATGGGCCCACCACAAACCACAAACTGAACCACATTTTCCCCGTTCATGCCTACAGCTTATAATGGAAGAAAACCATGAGGGTATGTGTTTTTTTTTTGGGAGGGGGGTTGTTCAGGAGATTTCATTGTTGCACTTTTTTTCTCTGCTGGATTCCATGCGGAGGGGGAGGGAGAGAGGGCCTCTGGGTTTTCTTGATTGATTGCAAACTGTAGCCACTAAGTTTACATACTTGTAAGGTACTCCAGTTCTAAAGCATATGGAGTGGGGCTTTGAATCAGATAAAAGCTGAGTTCATATATGTAGCTTGCCTGTTTCTGGGGATCTCAGGGGGAGAAAGATCGTTCACAGGTTTTTCTTGTGCCAAAGTACAGTGACTGTAGTATTTTATTCTGTATTGTTCCTTTCTGAGTAGCTTAGTTTCTTCTTGAATATAGTTTCTGTTTTTTGTGTTATGTTCTCTAATTCTGTCTGAAGCATTTTACAGTTTTCACCTGGGACTCCCCCCACCCACCCTGATTTACTGTGTGATTTGTGGCTTGCCTTCTGTGCCATGCTTCCTCCTACCACTTCTGGCTCTTTGGAACCCAGTTTTTTCTATTTAGTCCCCCACCAGTCTTCTTTTCTTCATTTTATTAAGTGTTGCCTCAGACCTACTAAACCATTTTGATTTTTAATTGGGCCTGAACACTGCTGAAGCAGCTGTGGTTCTTTGGGGATTACAACTGATTTGGGATTTGTCTGTCTTGTGTAACTCAGTCTGTGCTGTATTTCTGGGCACCCCAAGTGTAACTCAAGCGCACACAGTCCAGTAATAAAATTGCATATATTTTATACACACATTACAGTATCTTATCTGTCATCTATGCACAAACACAATATATCATGACTAGCAAGGGATCTTCTAGCTCAGGTGGGAAGAGTATGCAATGCAGAGGGAGAGGAAGGGGCAATTTTGAAAAAGCAGCAGCAGCAAACAGTAGTGGTAGTTTACCTGGTAGTGGAAGCCCCCCCCTGCAACCTTAAGCTACTGTTCTTGAAGCTGAGTAGTTGCAGTCCCAGTTCGTCAAGTTGCTTCCTGTGCTACTGTTTCCTATCAATTCTCCCATAGACTTTAATGTTAAACAAGGGAACTTTCGTTGCCTCAAAAAGGGGAATGTCTTTATCATATCTGCCTGATATTTGGCAATTCAAAACCATGAAGGTACAGACCCAAGAAAAATAGGGGATGTGGTGTGTGGATGCAGCTTGGTTGAACATCATTCTCAACTGAAGATTACAGTGGTGCTTTTACAAACAGGAGAACTTTTTAATGTTGATCAGAAATATACGTCCAAACAGAATCTCTTTTCTCTTTTTTAAAGAATCTAAAAGCAAGCATGGAAAGGTGTGGAATAAAACAGAACCATTTCTAAAGAACTTCCAGAAAGCATAAAGTTTAGACAATGTATACTTGAACTTGCAGGAGTGACATAGATAAATAGGCTGCCTAATAGGATGTTTACTGTTTGATTGGATGTGAAGAACGATAAAGTGAGCGGAAACGCAACTCTGTAAGCTTTGTCTCCATAACAACCCAGAGGAGAACAATTATTAGAGAGCACAGAGAAGCACCTTTGCAAACTAGGTTTTAACCTTCAGGCAATGAGGAGTGACATAACAAAAATACCAATAACGTCTAAATAAAAGGAGGCAGGAAGCCAGGCTGAAAACAATATGAAAAATTCCTAGAAGTTTGTGTCTCAGTGCTGAGATTTAAACTGCCACCACAGAAGCATAACAACCACGGCTTCTGTGCAGTGTAATAAATCCTGATAGGCCATGATTTCTTTCCCAGTATTGTGCAAACGTTGCCAATTTTAGGCATGCTGTTACATGGGTCACTGAGAGAATGTGTAGTACCAGAAGTCCCAATTGCGGTGTAGTGACTAGTGTTACAGACTAAGACTAGATTTAAAGCAGGGACCCATAGGATGGGTGAATTCAGGATCCCTATTTCCTGTAGAGGTTGTATTGGCTGTCTTGTGCGCTCAGGAGGGCACAGAAACATATATCAAGAATGATGTATTAAAAATCAGAAATCAGGCAGGGTGAAGTCATACAAATGTTGAAGGATTTAACTGGTCTTATCACTGGGATATCTGAATTCATGGTTAAATTGGGAAGACATACCAGTGTGGACAGGAATTGGGCTCTAGCTATATCCTCTTAAAGACCTAAGCTCCTGGCAACCCAGCAACACTGCTGGTCGCCGGGGGCTGCTTTGCCACCATGAGGAAGCTGGGCAGAAACAGAGCCATGACACCTGGCGTCGTGATGTAGATGGGGGGGGGAGCCGGCCTGGGTAAATGGCCGGGCTCCGCTCCCGCCCAAGCCAGTTGCTCCATGTGCTCGAGCTTGAAGGAAGCTCTGAGCACACAGAGGGGCAAAGCTGCGGCCTACCTGTGGGCTCGAAGACGTTGGCGGTGTTGGGGCCCGAGGCGACGCAGTTCTTGGTGGCAGCGCCAAGTTCTCTGGTGGTGGCAGCGTCCCCTCTACGATGGTGGCATCCCTGTGGTGGTGGCAGTCTACAAGGATGGCTGCGGGTCCCTCGGTGGCAGTGGCGTCCTACATTGAGGGCCCACAGCGGCTTTAGGCAATGGACAGTAGCAATCCGGGGGAGGGGGTCAGCCCAAGGGAGTCTAAGCCGCCCATGGTGACACATGGCAGCGGGAGCCCGGGGTGAGAGTCTGTGGTGGCCTTTGTTCCCTGGAGCAGCTGGGTGATCTCTGGCGGTGGTCCCAGGCAACAGCATTTTTTTTTTTAAAAAAAAATTATTAATAAAGCAAAAAAGCACAACAGCAATTACATACAAGTCATAAACAACCTTCTTTACAGTGAGTGGTGAACCAAACAGACACTTATAAATCCCATTAGTCCTAACAAGTTAACCTTACTTGTAACCCTCTAATCAGCAAACTACTTAAAGAAGCAACTAAACCAGCTTCCTTAATGGTGATCGTTCTAATGTACTATATCCTATGATTTGGATTAACAATAAACTAAAAGCGTATTCATGGAACATACGCGGCATTTGAAGGGAGTATTTCCTTTTCTGATATATACTGAAGCACCGTAAACCAAACCGCAACAAATCGATCATATTCCTTTGATGTGTCTGCTGCTGTAACTTGAGTGATCTGTGTCAGCTTATCTAAAATAAATATACCCCATATTGTCATACCATGTTTGTATTTGGGGAGGAGAGTTGGCTTTCCATCCAGCCGCTATAGTTATACACGCTGCCACCAACAGTTTTGAAATAAACTCTTTTTCGGCCCTAGATGCCGTAACTGCCTCTAATCTGTCAAAAAACACCAGTTTGGGACAGTCTGGCAAATCTAGCGACATAATATCCCTAATAATTCCCAGCACCTCTTCCCAGAATGCATGTATAACTGGACACTCCCACCAACAGTGGAAATACGAGCCTATATTCCCACAATTCTTCCAACATTGTGGATTTAAAGCCGGGTTTATTTTATGTAATTTTTCTGGTGTAAAGTACCACCGAGTGATCAGTTTAAAAAATTGCAGTCGGACATTAAAATTTCTTGAACAGTTAGCATGAGAGTACCAGATGTCGTTCCACATTTGATCAGATATCTCCATCTGTAGATCTTCTTGCCATCTTAGCTGATGTTTCAGCACTGCTCGGTTCTCCGTCCCTAGTAACAGTTTACATAGATTCGGCATCAATCCTTTAGAGGAGTCTATAAACGTGCACAGGATGACTTCCAGTCCAACGTTTTTTGTTTGTGTCTGTTTGTCTTTGGAGGCCAGCAGCCACAGTTCAAGCCATTCCCCCCCGCCCAACAAGGTTTTTTCCAAATGGCGGCCTGGGTGCTGATTACAGGGGGTGGCCATAGGGCAGCTGGGCTGATAGTGGTTTAGAACATTAGGCCCTGTGTCGGTTGCCTAGGGTTCCCATTCCAAACAGCCACCATTGAAGGTGGGTCCACTGGCCATTAGGCCATGTATTGAATATATTTAAATGACGCAGTCTGCCTGTAGGGCCCAATTCAAAAGATAGGGGGCATTCATTATATGGTCAGAAACCCCCTCCCCCCAAAAAAAGATACAGCTGGTCCGTGTGCCCACCTCAAACAATTAAAACTGGGCATCCATTTTATGTCACCAGGCATGCTAGGTGGCCATTTGGGTTAGGCACTATAGGGCGGCCATGTAGAAAAGGTATGGCAGACGTCACCATTTTGGGTGAGGCCCTACAGATGGGCTAATCTGGAAAAGGGCCTTCTAGGGGTGGCCTCCCCCTCATGGATCACTGCCTTGTCGTGGCGAGGGGGCTTGCGCAGTTCAATGAAGCTGTGGGCTATGCCGTGAAGGGCCACCCAAGACGGACAGGCCACAGCAGAGAACTCAGACCAAGCGTGATCCACCTGGAGAAGGAAATGGCAACCCACTCCAGTATTTTTGCCAAGAAAACCCCATGGACAGTATCAAAAGGCTAAAAGATATGACGCCGGAAGATGAGCCCCTCAGGTCGGAAGGTGTCCAATATGCTACTGAGGAAGAGCAGAGGACAAGTACAAGTAACCCCAGAAAGAGTGAAGCGGCTGGGCCAAAGCCGAAAGGATGCTCAGTTGTGGATGCGTCTGATGGTGAAAGGAAAGTCCGATGCTGCAAAGAACAATACTACATAGGAACCTGGAATGTAAGATCTATGAATCAAGGTAAGCTTGACGTGGTCAAAAATGAGATGGCAAGACTGAACATCGATATCCTAGGAATCAGTGAACTAAAGTGGACAGGAATGGGCGAATTTAACTCAGAAGACCATTATATCTACTACTGTGGCCAGGAATCTCGTAGAAAAAATGGTGTGGCCTTTATAGTCAACAAGAGAGTGCAAAAGGCAGTACTGGGATACAATCTCAAAAATGACAGAATGATTTCTGTCCGATTCCAAGGCAAACCATTCAACATCACAGTAATCCAAGTCTATGCCCCAACCACTGATGCAGAAGAGGCTGAAGTGGACCGGTTCTATGAAGACCTACAACACCTCCTAGAACTAACACCAAAAAATGATGTCCTCATCATCATAGGGGACTGGAATGCTAAAGTAGGAAGTCAAAAGGTAACTGGAATAACAGACAAGTTTGGCCTTGGAAAGCAAAATGAAGCAGGGCAAAGGTTAACAGAGTTTTGTCAAGAGAACACACTGGTCATAGCGAACACCCTTTTCCAACAACCTAAGAGGCGACTCTACACATGGACATCACCAGATGGGCAACACCGAAATCAGATTGACTATATAATTTGCAGTCAAAGATGGAGAAGCTCTATCCAGTCAGTAAAAACAAGACCTGGAGCTGACTGTGGTTCAGATCATGAGCTACTCATTGCAAAATTCAGACTTAAACTGAAGAAAATTGGGAAAACCACGAGGCCATTCAGGTTTGACCTAGATCGCATCCCTGATGAATATACAGTAGAGGTGAAGAATAGATTCAAGGGTCTGGATTTGATAGATAGAGTGCCTGAAGAACTATGGACAGAGGTTCGTGACATCGTACAGGAGGCAGCAATCACCACCATACCAAAGAAAAAGAAATGCAAGAAAGCAAAATGGCTTTCTGATGAGGCTTTACAAATAGCAGAGGAAAGAAGGAAAGCGAAAGGCAAAGGCGAAAAGGAAAGATTTACCCAACTGAACGCAGATTTCCAGAGAACAGCAAGGAGAGATAAGGAGGCCTTCCTGAATGAACAGTGCAAAGTAATAGAAGAAAACAATAGAATGGGAAGGACTAGAGATCTCTTCAAGAAAATTGGAGAAATCAAGGGAGCGTTCCATGCAAAGCTGGCCATGATAAAGGACAAAAACGGTAGGGACCTAACAGAAGCAGAAGAGATTAGGAAAAGATGGCAAGAATACACAGAAGAACTATACAAGAAAGACCTCAATGTCCTTGACAAACACGACGGTATAATCACTGACCTTGAGCCAGACATCCTGGAATGTGAAGTTAAATGGGCCTTAGAAAGCATTACTAACAACAAAGCTAGTGGAGGTGATGGTATTCCAGCTGAGCTATTCAAAGTCTTAGAAGATGATGCTGTTAAAGTTCTGCACTCCATTTGCCAGCAAATTTGGAAAACGCAACAGTGGCCACAGGATTGGAAAAGATCAGTATACATTCCAATCCCAAAGAAGGGCAATGCCAAGGAATGTTCAAACTATCGCACAATTGCACTCATATCACACGCTAGCAAGGTCATGCTCAAGATCCTACAAGCTAGGCTTCAACAGTACGTGGATAGAGAACTACCAGAAGTACAAGCTGGGTTTCGAAGAGGTAGAGGAACGAGAGATCATATTGCCAACATTCGCTGGATTATGGAGAAAGCAAGAGAGTACCAGAAAAATATCTACTTCTGCTTCATTGACTATGCTAAAGCCTTTGACTGTGTGGATCACAACAAACTATGGCAGGTCCTTAAAGAGATGGGAGTACCAGACCACCTCACATGTCTCTTGAGAAACCTGTATAAGGGCCAAGAAGCGACAGTTAGAACCGGATACGGAACAACTGATTGGTTCAGCATAGGAAAAGGAGTACGACAAGGATGTATACTGTCACCTTGCTTATTTAATATATATGCAGAGTACATCATGCGAAATGCTGGCCTGGATGAATCACAAGCGGGAATTAAGATTGCTGGGGAAAAGATCAACAACCTCAGATATGCAGATGATACCACTCTAATGGCTGAAAGTGAAAAGGATCTAAAGAGCCTCTTGCTCAGAGTAAAAGAGGAGAGCGCAAAAGTGGGCTTGAAGCTCAACATCAAAAAAACTAAGATCATGGCATCCGGCCCCATCACTCCTTGGCAAATAGAAGGGGAAGTCGTGGAAGTAGTGACAGACTTCACGTTCCTGGGATCCCAGATCACCGCAGACTGTGACTGCAGCCATGAAATTAAAAGACGCCTGCTCCTTGGGAGGAAAGCGATGGCGAACCTAAACAGCATGATAAAAAGTAGAGACATCACCCTGCCAACAAAAGTCCGCATGGTCAAAGCAATGGTATTCCCAGTAGTCATGTATGGCTGCGAGAGCTGGACTATAAGGAAGGCCGAGCGCCGAAGAATAGATTCTTTTGAACTATGGTGCTGGAGAAGACTCTTGAGAGTCCCTTGGACTGCAAGAAGAACAAATCAGTCAATCCTCAAAGAAATCAACCCTGACTGTTCCCTGGAAGGCCAGATAATGAAACTGAAGCTCAAATACTTTGGCCACCAAATGAGAAGGGAGCACTCACTGGAAAAGACCCTGATGCTGGGAAAGATTGAAGGTCAAAGAAGACGGGGACGGCAAAGGATGAGATGGTTAGACAGTGTCATTGATGCAACGAACATGAAGTTGAGCCAACTTCAGAGGACGGCGGAAGACCGGAGGGCCTGGCGAGAGTTCGTCCATGGGGTCGCGAAGAGTCGGACTCGACTGTGCGACTGAACAACAACAACAACAACAAGGGGTGGCCTTACAGGGCAGCAATTTTAAATGTGATTTGGCCGCTGCTTGATAAGAATAATTTAAAAAATAACATTAATACATAAATTATATATATATATATATATATATATATCGATAATAATATGACACAAAGTGGTTAGAGGTGACACCAGTCCCTTCTAACTCATCCCAGTCCGCCATCCACGCAATGTGGCAGATCTTTAGCACCCACGGAATACCGGACTCATTGGTAACCGACAATGGCACCACCTTTACCTCCACGGAGTTTCAGGAGTACGGCACATCCACTCTGTTCCATTTCATCCCGCAACCAATGGCCAGGCGGAGTGCATGGTCCGGACCACGAAGGAGGCGCTGTGCCGCATGGACTGAGGGGATTTGCACTACAAGCTGGCTGCCTTTCTATTCGGCCACCGCACGACCCCCCACACCACCTCCGGCCATAGCCCAGCAGAGCTATTGATGGGACGCCACCTGAAGACTCGGCTAGACCGTCTGCACCCGGACCGAGTGCCAGAACACAGCACAAGGTCCAAGGACCAAGAGGCTCCACAAGGGTTCTTCCCAGAAGACCCAGTGTACGCCAGAATCTACAGCAGGGGTACCACGTGGGTTCCGGCAAAAGTCGTCCAGGTGACTGGACCATGTTCATACGAGGTCTCATTGATGATGGCCAGCTATGGAGGTGGCACATTGATCAACTACACTGCCGCCTCCTGCCAACAGACCCGGATACTCCAGATGACAGTCCAGAAGACAATCTGTCACCCGGGGCCTCTGAGGCGGCCGCTCCAACGCACCCGAGGGAGACCAGCCATACCTCAGAACCAGCAGCCAGCCAGGAACCTAGCAGCACACCGGCCTCCGTAGCAGTCCCCGCAGCCGAGAGTCCTTCCCCAGAGCCGTTTATGTTTCAAAGTATATAAGACCTCTCTTCTCTCTCTTACCTGGGCTTGTTTTTCTTTCCTACTTGGCCTTAGGTTTATTTCCTCAATCTATTCTACCAAATGTAGCTAAGTTAGAGCTGCATTCATACATAATCAGTCTCTGCTTTAGATTGACCATGTTGTAGGAAAGTATCAAAAGTTGCATTCTTCTCCCTGCTCACCATCAGCGGATTTTTAGAAATGTTTTTAAAGATCATTGCTAGATCACTATAGTGCCAAAATATTATAAGGACATATTACCATGACCTAGTCATTCTTAGGACTTCCCTGTTTTCATTCATACAGAATCCGTTCTTGTGATAGACACAAACAAAAGAGAGGGCTAGTTATAATGTTAGTGAGAGAGATGCCCCCTCCATGGTGCTGCTATGTTAGAATCATAGAGCAGAGAGCCCTCAGTAATTTTACAAGAGCCACCCAAAAGTGTCATGTGAGCTGAAAGATTACAAGGTTGGTCATAACTAGAGAAATAGGATTGGGCTTGAACCTGCCTGCAGAGAGTTAACTGGAAAGCAGGATAACTGTGGAGGCATCTGATAGTGAGATTAAAGAGACTAGCAGTGACTGAGTTTATTGCTTACAAGTGTCAGGGCAAAGGGAGAACAAGAGTGGGATGGAACTTTCAAAGAGCACAATGTGCCTTGAACCTCTGTCCCTGAAGCAGGTGAAGCTGTTGGTGTTTTCATGGGACAGTAGTGATTACCTCCATGAGAATTCATTTACAATGTTGTATTTGTAAGGTGTGAGTGCTTGAAAATATTTCTTATCACATCTATCATGTTATCTTTAAAAAATGTTAGGAATAGTTTTCTTCCAATCTATTACAGTTATGTTTGTCAGTCAGGACAACATAAATTAAAATTTATATATAAAGCAGGGACACTGCTGGAACTCTGGCAACTTCTGCTTTGGCAACTGCAAAATCTCTCATGGTTCATGAACCCCACCCTGTCATTTAAGCTCCCTGGTTGACAAAACAGCTGACAAATTAAGTACTTGGCAAAGAATTAATTGACATGGCCAGGGTGAAGAAAACTATTACATTGCTGAGTTGCAGCAGCTAGTCAGCCGCCTCAAATTTGCATGCTAGTTTGTGGCCCCCTGCAGGGCATTTGTTAGGAGACTATGTGAGTCCATGATGGGTCTCCATCTTTCACAGCATAAGACCAGGGTCACTAAGGGTATATTGGATGATCTCTTGGATGGAAGGATTCTTTGGCCTCATACAAAGGGGGTCTTTTTGACAGCTGAGTTGCAGGTCACATCCTCCGGCTTGTCTCTATTTTTGTGGACAGTGGTCTCGCCCTTTCCACCTGAAGGGCTTATAAGAGGGCGGGTAAGTAAGTAGTTCCTGTCCTTTAGAGAGCAAGCAGGTCTGAGGCAAGTTTGGCCCATGTCAGTGTCCCATCTGATGCAGTTTTGAGTGTCACTGAGAGGTAAGGGCCTGTTAGTGCGTTCCTTTAGGGGTGAGCTGTGATCTCTCACCCATGCCAGCATGGCATCAGGGTTTGAGAAGAAGATGGGTGATTTCCGGATTGGAAAGATGCTCAAGGGCTGGTTAAGGTCGCCTTTTTTTGGGGGGGGGGGTGCTGTGGATCAGTGAGCTAGTGGCGGGGTTTCACCTAGCACTCTAAGAATGGAATTGCAAAGTTTGAAGTTATTAATGAGGTTTTTCTTTCAGGTGGTGCTGGCCATGGGTTGAGATTAAGTTTCAACATCTGCAGCCACAGCATGGTTCTTTGGGCCATCCACCGGGCCAGGAGGACACCCTGGCCAGGAAGGCCCTTGTGTTACAAACTGAGGCAGACCTTGCGATGATAAGAGCAAGATGGTCCAGAGTGTGGATAGTCTGGCCAACAAGGCCCTTGTGTGACAAGCTGAGATGGACCTTGTGATGATAAGAGCAAGGTGGCCCAGTGTGCAGATAGTCTGGTCGGCTATTCTGCCTTGCCATGAAGGGCAAGGCCCTAGTGTTGCAAGTGGAGGCTGACCTTGTGATGATAAGAGCAAGGTGGCACAGAGTGCAGAAAATCTGGTTGACAATTCTGCCCTGCCAGGTGTGGCACAACTTAGGGAACCCCCTGTGTATTGACCATGCCAGACGTAAGGCCAACAGACAAATGAGAAAGGCCATGGAGGGTGGTTTAGGGCATTTTTTTGCCGCACCCCGCCATACAGGTCGAGTTCCAGGTCGAGTATAAGGCTGATGGGGTGCAACTATCAGGCAAGAGCAATGGGTTAGTTTTACAGGACTCATGGCAAGGGATTAGGTCAGCCTTGGGCTATTAGTGGGGGCAAAGGCCAAAGCAGAGGCTTGGCCTTGGCTGTAGCAGGTTTGTGCGGGCAAGAAACCGGAACCAGTGAGCACCTTACGGCATTTTCCCATTTGGAAACAGGGGGTCATCAGGAACTGCCTTCGGATTTTTAAGGTCCAGGGTGGGAAATGGTGATCACCTCTGGGAACCTCTTAGGGTAAGGCTCCTTTCTGCAAGTTTGAAGGCACTCCTAGGTGGCAACTAGTTTTGCTGGGCTGCCGGTTGTGAGCCAGACCAATGGCTCAAGACTGGAGCTGGGTGACCATGAAAAGGGCAAGGAGGCTGGTCAGGGAGTGACGCCTGCCTCGCCTGTTCCGTGCTTGTTTAGTTGGTCCCTTGCCACGATGTTATGTTAAATAATTAATAAAGTTGCCTTCGTTTACTTCCAAACTGTTGTCTGTCTCATTATTCCGACTTGGGGGGGGGGGCAGAGGTCTGTCTGTCTGTCTCTCAATTCCTGTCTGCCATTGCATAAAGCCCAGAGGGTGTAACGGTTAGAGCTTCTTTAACAACGGGAAGGGGAGGCTGGAGTTCCTGAAATCTTACTTACTTATTCACAGGATTTTGCTGCTAATATCTCTCTTATATATAAAAGCCTTCTGGTGGTGGCACTCTCCAGAACATTCAACATGCTCCCGAATTGGCTGGTGCCCTGGTGTCACACGGTGTCTGTCTCCACTGGCTGAATTGCTGCCTCTGTGGGCATGGTCCTGCCCACAGAGGCAGCACCCAGCATCTTGGCCTCACTCTCCTTCAAGCGGACAGATGGGTCAGATGCTCCAGCTCCAGCGGCTGGTGGCCTCAGTCCGATTGTGCTGCCCAAGTGTGTGTAGAAGAAGAGATTGGATATATATACCCCACCCTTCACTACCCAAAGGTGTCTCAGGGCGGCTTACAAACTCCTTTCCCTCTCCCCACAACAGACACCCTGTGAGGTAGGTGGGGCTGAGAGAGCTCTTGACAGAAACTGCTCTTTTTCAAGAACAGCTCTTATCAGAGCTACGGCTTGCCCAAAGTCATCAAGCCAGGTACAAGTGGAGGAGTGGGGAATCAAACCCAGTTCTCCCAGATTAGAGTCTGCGCACTTAACCACTACACCAAACTGGCTCTCAAAGCCAGCCGGGCTGCACGTGACCCGATGACAGATGGGCCACCCGCTCCAGCATGGGGGGGGCTTGGCCTGATCCTGCTGCTGCCACCACTGCCATCCTCGCCCAAATGCATGTAGCCGCCCGGGCTGTGTGCGACCTGACAACAGACAGACCAGCCACTCCAGTGGGGGGGGGGCTCGGCCTGATCCTGCTGCCACCGCCATCCAAGCCTGGCTACAGGTCACCAGTTGGGCTGCAACCGGATGACAGACGTACCGGCCACTCCAGTGAGCAGGGGGGTGCCTCAGGCCAAGCCCAATCCTGCTGCCGTATCCGACTACCTGCTGGTCTCTCACTGGACGGGGGCCGACATGCCGCCGGGCCCAAGACTGCTGGAGGTCACCCAGAGCCCGCCGAGCGCACCCGGGTGAGAAGCCACTCACAGGTCTGCTGCTATTACTGCCTCACCATTGCCATATAAACTGATACTTTAAGTCTTGTTTTTATAGCTATATTTATAACTGGCAGTAAATCCCATTGTGAAAGCAATACAACGAACTCTAGAAAGATGTGTAATGAAAGCATAGGCTGGAAGCAGGTTAGGTACGTATTAGGAGTATGTAATAGAAAGGCACAAATGTGGAAATAAAGTCTCACATATCTTATGTTACACAATACCTGGTGCCAAAGGTCACACAATGTGGGCCAGAAAATGCAGCGCACAGGTCTCTGTGGATTCATTTCTACAATTAGGCACCCTCAATTGTTCCCTCTAAGCTGTGGAGTCTTGTGAGCAAAAATTCTGCTTCTCAGCTAACCATCAACATACCATTATCTGCCCCTCTGACTGCATCTGACTTCTGCCCGCCCTCCGTCCTGGAGATCAATTGTAATTCTGAGTAATCTCCAACCCTCATCTGGAGATTGGCAACAATGATTCCACAGGAGGGAATGGCTTGTTGGGAGGGTAGAGTCTATGGCATTGTATCTGTCTAAGGTCCCACCCCCTCCTCAAACCTCACCCTCTCCAGGCTCCATCCCTCAAATCTCCAGGAATTTCCTACCTGGAGTTGGCAACCCTATCTCCTTCCCAGCCAATCATCTACCTAACTTTATTTTCCCCCTCACTCTTCAGCTTCCCATCTCCCCCTCCCCCACCTGCAGCCTCCACTGTGCTCTGAAGCCCTGAATGCCACGTCACATTGGCTGTCATGGGGGGGGGGGCGCATCTCAGCAGTGTAAAAGGACACAGAGTTCTCCATTTTCTCCGGGGGAACTGATCTCTGCCATCTGGAGAGCAGTTGTAATTCTGATCTCCAGCCCTCACCTGGAGATTGGTAACCAAGGTTTCCCAAGAGGAAAATTAGTCTTTCTTTGCAATGGGGACCAAAGCAGCTTACATCATTCTTCTCTCCCCCTTTTGACTTGCACAACAACCCTGGGAGGTAGGTTAGGCTGAAAGTCTGTGACTGGTCCAAAATCACCCACTCAGCTTCTACAGCAAGAACCTGGATCTCAGAGACCCTGCTCCAAAACACTGACTACTATGCCTAGGGCAGCCAATCTCCAGGTGGAGCCTGAAGATCACCAGGTATCACAACTGAACTCCAAACAACATATCTCTCCCCCCCCCAAGAAAATAACTTATTTGGAAGGTGGGCTTTATGGCATTTCGTTCAGCTGAGGCCTCTCCCTTCCCCAAACCCTGGCTTCCATAGATTCTACCAGACAATCCCCAGGAATCTCCCTACCTGGAGCTGGCAAGCCTAGTCAGGACTGGCCCCAATGAGTTCCTCACAAAGGCCTGCAGAGGGTTTCCTTCCTTTGTCTGAACCAAGCTTGGTTGCCTACCATGGTGAAATGGGCTCCAGTTTAGAACTCAGCTGTTTGCCTCCCACCCTTGTCCCGTGGGCACTCACTCAAGTTCGCTGCCACCACTCACTGAATTGTCACTGCCTTTTTAGAGGGACACTGAGACCCCTCTGGGCGAATCTCCCTGTTTTGAGATGGAATCCCCAATCTTTGGGGGATCCATGGAAAGTTGGTAACCCTAGGGTCTGGCCTTTCCTTGCCTCCTTGGGCTACTCCCTCCCTTTGTTATTGTGCAGAGCGGGGTAGACTATGTGGTCAGAGCACAACACAGACTATTAGCCCAAATAAAAGAATTTATTTAACAATTTACACAGTTATGGAGCACACACACACACATGTGGAGTGGCTGAATTTCTGCTGCCTCCCAGGGTTCCCCCACGTCTTTGGCCTGTGGCCTGGACAGCCTGGTCAGCACAGGCAGCAGGAGCCTTTCCTAACCTCCTGTAGGATGAAGATGGCCTCCTCCCTGAATGGGCTGCAATCTGTATTTATGCCGCTCCGCGCGTTGGGACAGTCCCTGTTTTCCCGCCCTTTTCTGCCTTGGGGCAGCTGGGAACTGTAGTCCAGAAGATGAGGAAGCCCCATTCAACCCAGTGTCTCTACAGACCCGTCTCTGGAACTACAGCTCAATTAAACCTTATGGCAGAACATTTTAAACAGACAACCACAGACAGTAGCCATATTACAAACACAGGTAACTGCCATTTCGTTACACTTACCAACAGCCACTGAAGGAAACGTTACTCCCAGTACCTGGCTGGATGACCTTGGGCAAGCCGTAGTTCTGATAAGAGCTGTTCTTGAAAAACAGCAGTTTCTGTCAGAGCTCTCTCAGCCCCACCTACCTCACAGGGTGTCTGTTGTGGGGAGGGGAAGGGAAAGGAGTTTGTAAGCCGCTCTGAGACACCTTTGGGTAGTGAAAGGCGGGGTATAAATCCAATCTCTTCTCTTCTTCTTCTTCCCATACAGGAGGCAAGCAGGAGAAGTGTCTTTGTCAAGACAGAAAGCCATTTGCCAGGAATTTTGTCAGGGCAGAGTGGATGAAGGGGGAGTGGGCGGGGAACAGACCCAGCACCTGGCAAATGGCACGCGAGTACTCTTGAGTGGCGGCTGACAGGCCAATGGCTGAGGGCAAGCATAGAATGTGGCCACCCCAAAACAGGATTATTATATAGAGAGATTGTTGTTTTATTTGTCAAATAAATGGTGGGGAAGGCAGGATATATATCAAACAAACAATAACACTAAGCCCCAAAAACCTTTCTTTATTTGAATTGCCATTTCAATATAAAGGCTGTGTATGTGATTTTGTGTTATCCAATCCAATCAATTCAGTGGTTTCTCTCAACTTCCATGACTTCACCTTTCAGATGAGTATATTTTGTGAAGAAAAACTGCAGTTAAGGATTTGAAACCCAAACACTGTTGCCAAAAGAAAATCTTGTGGGCACACACAATTTTTCAACATGAAGCTCCAGCACACTGTGAAATCCAATTTTTATCCCTCCCAAATACATGTGTTAGATGGTATTCTCTATATTGTTCTCTCTTAGGAATTTGTAATATTGCCATTAGAGCAATATCGACCCAGAGCTAATGAGGTATGTTGCTGAACTAAATAGGGATGTTGTTGACAAGGTACCAGCTCCTTCCTGTAAAACTATATTAAGAAGGCCTATTTAGACTCAGCAAGGAACACTATAACTTAGCAGTAATTTTCGCTAAACTATAGCAGAATGAAAGACTGTGAGCACATTAAAAGGCAACCAAGGTGACACTGGCTAGAGGATGATAAAGCCTAACAAACCAAATAAGACTGTCCAGTCTAGCAAATGTAACAAAGAAGCCTGATAAAGGGCCAATTTAAAAAACCCAGTGTATACTTATTATATACAAAAATACATGTATTTATTAGAAAGACAGATGAAAACTTATAAGGGCCCAATGAAAGCCTCATTACAAAGTACAAATGACCTGAACACAAGGGTCAATACAAGTGACCTGACACATTTCCACCCCATACGGGCCTTCTTCAAAGGTCAAACAATTTGAGGTACAGAAAGACACATGTTATAATGTTACATGCTACAATGAAATAACCAATAAGTTAATACTGGACAAAAAAGGAAAGTTAAGCAGCAAGATTAATAGACACAAGACAAGGATGTTTATGAGGCCTCTTAAGATGAGAGTCACGTGTCTGGTGCCAAATGCACAGCTGTTGAATTAGAACATCTTCCAATTCTGGTGCAGAAAATACCTATGTGACTATCTAATCAGAGCTGGAGCAAATAGCAAAATTGTGGAAACCTGAGACTCACTTTCACAGGCTTTGCAGCCCACTTTTGCGTGCATACCCACAGGCTGAGAAACCCGGCTGTAACATACTATAGCAGTTATTGATCACTTTGTTCCCTGAGAAACTTTGCATAAAATAGTGGTGGAAGCACAGACTTGGGGAGATGGAAAGTGCCGTCAAGTCATTGCCTACTCATGCCACCTCTGTAGGGTTTTCAAGGCAAGAGACATTCAGAGGTGGCTTGACATTGCCTGCTCTGCATAGCAACCCTGGACCTCCTTGGTGGTCTCCCATCCAAGTACTAACCAGGGTCAACCCTGCTTAGTAGCCAAGATCTGAGAAGATCCGGCAAGTCTGAACCTTCCTGGTCAGGGCTGAGAAAAGGCTAACAGGCAATAAAATATATCCTGCTATATTCCTTTCTTAGATGTATCCTAGTGTTTAATGGCAATAAAATTATAATTGCCAGGGGTCTGCATCGACAACTTCATTGTCACTGTAATGGCATTGCTCAGTCCTCTGGCTCAGCTGCCACTTTTTGAGTGCTATGAATGCACTCATGCTCAGCATTATCCCCTCATCAGTCTGCACACAAGAGTTTAGATTAGGTGTCAGCTATGCCAAAACAAAAAGAACTAGAAGTTGATTAACCCTGACTTTCAAATATGATTGGCTAATAGGTATTGCTAAAAAGGGTGGCAGCAACTAGGACAATGGGTATTTTGAACTCATTGACTACCTTTGAAAGCACCTTGAGGGTTATGAGTACTTCCAAAGCCCTCCATTTTGTTTGTCCAGTCAGGCTACTTCTAGAAGTCTATTGAGGCATTTTAGACAGACGATATAATCCGGAAGAGGAATAGTTCCCAAACGGTTTCTGGTCTGTCATTTCAGACAGAACCATTTTAGAACCGGTTTCCTACCGGAATATATTTGTAATTTCACACAAAAATGCCTCTGTCCCATTTAGGAAACGGGGCTGAAGCATTTTACCTGTCAACCACTTCCAAGTAGTCTTCACTTTCCTCTCCCGGTTCAGATGCGCTTTTTCTCGCTGTTTTTCGCCCGCGCGGGCAATCTCCGGTTTTGCTCTTTTTTTTTGAACGTTCGCTTTATAGCGCTATAGCGCTATAATGGTATAACGCCATAATGCAAGAGTATTATATCAACCCCATTGGAGTGCCTCGAGTGTTGTGTTATAGCGCTATAGCGCTATAGCGCTCTAAAGCAAACGTTAAAAAAAGGCGGAGATCGCCCGCGCGGGTGAAAAACAGCGAGAAAAAGCGCATCTGAACCGGGAGAGTAGGAAAAAGTGGTGCAGTCTGAAATGGCAAACCACTTCAGATCCAGCTTTTTACCGGGAGGGGAAAACCATGTGTGAAATGGCAGCCCTATACCGGTTTACTCAACGACAGATCAAAAACGGCTTCAAAACGGGTTAAAAGGGGTAATGTGAAATTCCTTTATAGTGAATTAAGGGAATCCCAATATTCAGAGGCAGCAAACATCTGAATTACCTGTGCCGGGAGGCAGCCTCAGGGAAAAGCCTTGGCCTCTATGCCTGGTTTGTTAACCTTTCGGGACAACTGGTTGGCCATTGTTTGAAACAGTTTACTGGATTAGATGGACCACTGGTCTGATCCTGCCACGCTCTTATGTTCTTATGGGATTCATCAGCTATATTGGTTTGAGTCTCAGTAAACTGTCTTAATACGGAAGCTTCATCAGTTCAGAAGTACATAATCTATGTTTGCGTAGTAATTTTTCATTCTCCTTCATCTCATTTTATTTAGGTATTTCTATCTCATTGGTAAAATAGTGTGTAGAATAATTTTATGGTTATACTTGAATGGCTGTTTTTGAAGGTGATCTTTCTTTTGTGGGGAATGATGAGTTAACAAAAATGTTTCTTCAAGAAGTACAGTGCTTGGGAGCAAGATCTTCCACACAGCAGATGGTCTAACCATTGGTGCCAAGGCATATATTCAAAACTAGTTTCTCTGCTTTCAAAGTGTGTATTGTGAACAGGGGATGTGAAGTGATGGCAAGGAGAGTGAGGAAAGGCGGTGTTGCTCATTTTTTAAAAATCATGAAATTGAGCAATAGGATATTAATTCTGCACCATCCCCCAAATTAGATTTGTTTTTTTAAAAAAAACTGTTGAAATATGGAACAGTTAAAAAAAATACAACAGACATGTTCTGTCTGGCCCTGTGCAGTAATTGTTGCTGGTGGTGCTGAATAGTAATTCAGAAACTGAATATTATTTGCATTTAGGAACGCATCTATAACCACTGCATGATATATGGCATTCCTAATCAGTTTCCCTTTCTTCACGGAAGGCTAGTGCTTTGTTATATTTCACTAAAAGAACCTTATAATTTGGAAGCGAAAGTATAGTTTCCAGTGATGATTGTCAATAAAATACCAAATGAGATGTGGGATCGCTATTCCTGACAAGTTATTCCCAGTTCCAATTTAGCCAGCCTGCTATATAAAACTAAATGTCTATTATATACATGCCGTACCATCCTAAGAAGATTTACACCCTTTTAGCGGTGGTGCAGGCAGTTAAACGCCTGCGTTGACAACCAAAGAGCAGCCACTATGGTTGTTCGAATACCACCGTGGCCGGAGTGAGCTCCCGGCCTTTATCCCAGCTCCCGCCAACCCAGCGGGTCGAAAGCCAATTAACAACTACGGCGAGTAGACGAATGGGTACCTGCCCTTAGATGGGCAGGGGGCACCCACCTCTGACGATAAAAGAGGCATGGTGGTTGTGCAGATGGCGGTGTGAGGATAGTGATGTGGAGGACGATGGTGGAGCAGAGAACGATGGGCGACTGGCGGCGGAGGCGTGCTGGCAGAGCTAAGAGGCGGTGCGAAGCAGAGCGATCCCTGGCGGCCGAGGAAGACATGGAGCACCAAAGCGGCGACGGCAGCAGCGGCAGGACCCTGGAGGCGCTCGACGAATGATGCGGAGGCAGAAGGTGGGGCCTGATGGACGTAGCTGGCCGGAGAGTCAGGAAGCCGTGCGCCAAGGGAGAGCCGAGGGAAAAAGCTGTCGTGGCTGCTGTGGTTGCCAGAGAATGAAAGATCGGGAGCCGGAAGGGACGCCACGCCAGCAGCCGAGGGCAGCCAAGGAACATCAAGCCGAGCCGAGCCAGAAGAAAAAAATAGAAGGAGTGCATATTCCACCAGGGTGCCGGTAGGAAGTCCCACCCCCAACTTCAGATGTGGCCCTAGATAGGAACAGCTGTTCTTAGAACAACATAATGTGAACTGCCCAGAGACCCCTTCGGGGGTTAGGGCGGTATAGTAAATCTAAGGTTAAAATAAAATAAAAAATAAATTAAGTCAGCTGAAGTGAGCGGACTTAGAAGGGTATAACTCTGCTTAGGTTGACTCTTTCCATCTACACAATAGCTCTTTTGTTTGTACAAGCAACCCCAGTATTTATTCATTTAATTTTATTTACTTCATTTATAGCCTGCCTTTCCCACTGAGTCTCAAGGCAGATTAAACAATGTAAGTATGCAGCGTAAGACATCTAATAAGTTATATGATTAAGACAAGGATTATGAATAAACATAATGTAATGGAAATACCATGATCATGGTGGCAGGAACAACTCTCGTCCTGAGAACTGTAATCACCCTTAGCTGTGGTCCTTCTCTAACTGTATAGAATGGCTGGTTACCTGAGAAAGGGATTTGTCACATCTGTCTCAAGACACATCCAATTTGCTCAATAATATCTAAAGGAGCATTGAAATGCAGATGTGTCCAGATGTATTGTGTCAGTACTGGCTACACATGCAGGACCATGAATTCACTCCTATGCACATATCTTAGGCAACACGCTCTGGAAAATGTGACCGTATATGTGAAGTATAAATGTTTTAATAAATAATGAATAAATTAATAATCAGCTCCACATAGGCATGCACTATGAAGCAGCACAGATACAATGCAATCCTAAGAATCCTAAGAATGTATACTCAGGTGTCAGTCCCACCAAGTTCAACGGAATTTACTCCTTAGTAAGTATGTTTAGGATTGCAGCCTGAATTGCGGCATTAGCAGTGTCATCCTAAGCAGAGTTACACCCTTCTTTTAAATGAACTTATTTAATGAATATTGAACAATACCTCAGCAAGGTGTAATTGTACTTAGGATGGCATTGAAACTGACTACTCATACATCTGATTATTCACAGCTAACCCAAAATATGAGCTATCTAATAATAATAATAATAATAATAATAATAATAATAATAATAACAACAATAACAATAATCTCATACTGCTTCTTAACTTATTAGTTTTAAGCATATTACTAAAATATGGAAAAAGCTAGACTCCATTTGAATGGCTGCAAAAATCTATCACAGATGCATAAAATTTCACAGCTAAAAGAGTGACAGGTCTGCTATTATCTTCTACTAAAAGAGGTAATGTCTCCATATGATCTATATTTTGGAGCACAAGAAGAATTAAAAGATTTCTAGGCTCAGAAAAATGATTGCATTCTTTTTTTTGCCCGCCCCCCGAAGGGGAATTTTTTAAATTTTTGCATTTTCTACACACTACATATATGGAATGGGGAAAGGAATATTAATGCCCTATCACTATTACTATGGGAAATGGGTCAGGGAATTCTAGATACATATAATCTACTGGATAGGGGGAGGAAAAACTACGATTCTGTTCTAAATCTCCTACTGGATATGGGGAAGGGATAAAGACTAATACAAATCACGATCTGAAAAGCTTAAAAATAGATCTTTTTAACCTATTAGTACTGGTTATACAGAGATTAGTTTGATTATAAAAAGTATGAAGTTATTAGCTTAGCACAATTACTGCCCTTAGCACTCATGCTTTAGTTTTAGAGTCTTTTCTTCTTAGGTTTCTTCATTTCTCCATATATTTTTTAATGTTATGCTCTATGTGAAATGTGCAATCAGATGACTACTCTAAGACACCCTATAGGGATTGCATCATCCTGCACATTACGATTGCATCACCTTTAACCAGCTATAAAGCTCCAGCATTTTTAGTTGACCAACACTGCTCTTTGCTTGAGGACAATTTGGCAATACAACCATAGGAAGGCGATTCCTGGACCAGAAGTAATTATGGTTTTTTTAATTACTTTTTGCATTTAGGCTCGGAATTGTGGGATACATTGATTTATACATGTTTTGCCTTTAGGTTTATATCTGAGAACCACTTGGCATGTGATTGCACTCTTAGAGGCCTCATTTAATTTTCACTCTGTGCCTGGTGGTTTATCTTGAAAGTAAGTCAATGGTATATATTTATTTATTGGCAATATATGTTTACAGTCTATTTATCTGTTTTAATACATGTGTTTAATTTCCAATTTTTTAAATCTTTTACAGCAACTTGCTTCTGGTCCTTATTGAATTTATACTTTGTATTTACATTATTGTACTATATTTTTATAATAGCCAATATGTTCTTCACTATTGACCTCTGAGGAAGGCCTATGTACGCCGAAACGCGTCAGGTCAGATTTATAAGCCCTTGTGTTTTATTGTTTGTTATTTATACATAACGTATGATTGGGCCCTTATATAATTTTAAAATTTGTGATTAATAAATACATGTATTTTTATATATTTCCTTCATTAAGTTTTTAATATTGGCCCCCTTTCTTACATTTGACTAACCTTTGTCAGGTTCTGGCTTCTATGTTTTAGGTTCAGTTTTTTTCCCTTCCCCTTTTAAATGAGAAGGGAGCACTCACTGGAGAAGACCCCAATGCTGGGAAAGATTGAAGGTCAAAGAAGACGGGGACAGCAAAGGATGAGATGGTTAGACAGTGTCATTGATGCAACTAACATGAAGTTAAGCAAACTTCAGAGGACGGCAGAAGACAGGAAGGCCTGTCGTGATCTGGTCCATGGGGTCGCGGAGAGTCGGACTCGACTGTGCGACTGAACAACAAAGAGGATCTCTACACTACCTGCACCACAGTCGCATACTCTATCAGAATATGGTATTTTAAGATACCTCCCTTGCAGTACTCTAGATGGTAGGGCATTAAGGTGCACCAACATAAAGGCACACCTATAGCGAGGAAATACAAGCAGTAATCAGGGAGCTTTCCAGGTGGAAGAATGAATACAAGCTATCAGTATCCAAAATAAGGGTCTAGCAAAGTTTGCTGCAATTCCATAAGCCAGTATATTATTCAAAATCAATCACTTGTTTCCATCTTGGATTATCCCCCACATTTTGATGCACAGATGCACAAGTTGCACAGCCTGTTTACACACATATTGCCATCAGAAATCAACTTTTAAAAAATATTTTTAGCCACATTCATGTTTATAAACTTAACTTAGCCTTCCCAAGTTTGATATTCCCCCCTTCTTTCTTTTGAACAGCTAGTTGTAGATGGATGCACTACACTTAAAACTACAGAGGAACCAATCAGAAATAAGTGTATTTGAACATTAGAAGCTTGGTTTTTCAAATCACTAAGGAAGGACTTAGCTTTACATCTAGACTATAGCTGAAAAGAATGGAAGGACTACATAAAAACCCTTACATTCGGAGGTTAGAGAATGGGGCAGACTGGCTATCTAATTTACAGGGATGTTTCCTGGTGGGCCATTGCTCTAAAGTAGGGTTGCCAGGTCCACCCTGCCCATTGGTAGGGGATGGGGTATTGGGTTGCCAGATCCAGCTCAGGAAATTCCTGGAGATTTGGGAATGGAATCTGGGGAGGACAGGGACCTCAGTGGGGTCCAATGCCATAGAGTCTACCCTCCAAAACTGGCATCCCTATCCTAGAGTTCTGGTGGGCAGGAGCAAACAGGGCCAAACCCCAGGAACTCTGTAGTGCCTCGGGGACTATTTATTTATTTGTTTGTAGACTTTATAGCCCACTTTTCTGAGACTCAAGGCAGATTACAAAATATAAAATGTCTGTATGCTTTTTCTTGAACTATTGTACATATAGTTTGTTTTTAATGTTTTTAATATTGAAATATTTTAGTGTTTGATGTTCACTAACCTGGGGACCCAATTCAGATGGACAGGGAGCATAGAAATGTTTTAAAGAAATAAAAATAAATAAAAGCAATACAATTGAAAGTATAAGACAACTATTGAAGAATGCAATAGGACTAAGATTGTGAAATCAGAAGGCAATGTACATGGATGCAAAATGCTGAAAATGGGTTACAAAAGTAGAAAACAAGGCAGTAAAAACAAGAGATGCATACAATAAACAGCACAGTAGATTACAATAATTTGACTGAGGTCCTTCATTAGCAATGGTCATCGATGGCAACTCACCAGTTGTCTCCTCCTGCACAGATGCCACAGAAGGAAGTAGTAAGTGGACTAATGTTCACTGTTGGTGCCGCAAAGTTTTGTGACCCCTGCTCAACTTAGTTTGCCCCAGGGCCATTTTCAGTTCCCAGTGCCCTCCAGATAGTGAAGAGAGGAAGTCATTGTAGACAATCCAGTGTTAAACCCTAGATTTACTGCATTCTGAGAGGGACTTTAATAGTTCCATTTAGATCTTTATCATTTATTCTCAATAAAACTGTTGTTTAATTCATGATTGCTCAGAATTCCATAAATCCCTGCCATTAATCAGTCAGAATGATGAAATCATCTGTAGGAAAGCCTTCACTAGCTCTACAGGGTAGAAAAATAAATGGCCTCTTGTTAGCTCATGTCACTTAAGCCCTGAAAACTCTTCCTTCTCTCTTGCCCTTCAGTTCCTCCTACATGTTTGAGTATTGTTCTGATCATAGTTTCCCAAGACACCTAAACTGGGCAGTGACCTTCAAACTACAGTCAGCAAACTCAACGTGGGACTGTTATTCTGCACCATGGTTTGGAGGTTAGAGTTATCCACAGTTTGGCATGATCGCCAAAGCCAGCATTTTTGTTTCAAGATGGAAGACATTGTGTTATGCTTTGGAGTGGTGTGGGTCACAACCTACAAGTGATAGGTCACACCACAGACTATTTAATTAATCTAAATGACATTGTTCATTAATATACTAATATGCAAGTGTTGTAGTTGTTACTTACCGAAGTCCCTTGCAGGTGTGCATATATTTTAACCAATTAACACAATTCATAATAATTTACTGAGCATAGCAGGTGTTACCACAGCTGTGTTGCATTGATTCTTGAAACACTCCCCCTCCCCCAGTTCTCAATATATTTTTAGAGTTTTCCAGGAATGTTTTGTCAAATCAAGAAAGCAAAATAGTGCTCTTGCAGGCTACGCTCCCCAGTAGAAAATAACAATTAATATATTTAACAATAAAAGACCTAAAAAGGAGATATAGTTGAAAGGCTGTACAGTCAGAATGTAAAATCAGGAAAAATAGCTTTGCACATAAATGTTTTCCCTGATTAACAGGGAACATTTTGATGTGCCAACTGAACATTCATTATTGTTTGGAAAATGCAATTACACTAATGGAAGTATTAACTGTTTTTATATAGCACACTTAAACGGGGGTCTATGTACTCCCCCCAACATTGTTAGAGAGAAAAAAGTGCAATATAGCATCACTATGGTTTTTCAAACAAGTGCAGTTTATAATTTCTTTAAATTATTGATAATATTTACACAGGGCAATCAACATTTTGAATAGTCAATCATCCTCAGCAGAACTGTATGAAGTAGCAAAACAATGTCTGAGTCCAGTGGCACCTTCAGGACCAACAAAGTTTTGTTCTGGTATAAGCTCTTGTGTACATGAAAGCTTATACCCAGAATAAAATTTTGTTGGTCTTAAAGGTGCCACTGGACTCAAACCCAGCGCTCAACAAACTTCATTACCCGCACGACAAAAAAATAGAGATTCTCAGGGTCACCATCAAAAGTCACATCAAGGAAGTCCTTCAGACATGGCATGGCCGGTGGAAATAGGGGCCCTGCCAGTGGCACTGGGTGCTGTGGCGGTGGCAGTGGCGGCAGAGGAGGAGGAGGAGGAGGAGGAGGAGGAGGAGGAGGCTGCAGCTGAGGGATCGGCTGGCCCGGCCCAGGGCTGGCCCCAGGTGCTGGAAGTACCGGGGGGGGGGAGACAGCAAGCTGGGTCTGCACTGCATGGGCCATGATCCCCGGAAGGTTCTGGAGCAATTGCCCCATGTCCCGCATTATCGTGCAGCAGTACAGTTCCAGGCTGTCTAGCCTTCCATCCACATCCCTCCCCAGACTTAACAAAGATCTCAAAGGGAATGCAATGGGTCTACCCGGGGTCATGCCTAAGCTCCCCAAGCTCAACCGGGGGTCAAAAATATTGTCCCTACTCTGACTCCCCGGCATCGACCAGGTAGTTTTTGTGGAGTCCCCCAAATGCTGGCCCCAGTCTCTGTCTTTGCGGCGGTAGGTCACCCCTGGACCCAGGTGTACTGGGATGAATGATACCGCAGACTGAGGTGTGGCACCGGCAATCGTTGACACTGGCCCTCCGGGGCTTGCCGTCGTCTGTGGGGCCATCGGCACGGGCGCCCCCATTCCCGAGGTCATCGGACTGGGAATCGCCAGGGCTGTCATGGTGGGGGGCATGGTTGGCACCGTCATGGGTACCGTCACTGGCACCGCAGTGGTGGTCGGTGTAAGCACCGACGTGGTTGTCGGGGTAGTTTCCAATGTGGTTGTCGGGGTAACCCCTGCCCCTCTGGGTCCGCTCATCTCATTCAGGAGAGAATCGGTCCAATGGGGTAAAGGAGATTCCTAACAATTCTGTCAGGATCAACAGCAAGTAAATCTCCACACACAATTCCAGGGAAGCGTTATGCTTTATTAGATTACAGGTCCGTTGCCATGGTAGGAATGACAATGGGGTGGATGCATCCCTTCATATAGTGTGATGCTGCAAATGGCTAAGCAAATTAAATCCACGCGCGCACGCGGGAATTCTCCTGGCGGGAGGTTACATAATGAACGGGAGAGTCTCCGTGCCTCATGAGAGCAGAAATATTCACACCAACGGTGGAACGCAAGCCCTCCCCTCTTCCTAAACGTTATTCAGATAACCCAGTCTTGCAGCGCCAGTTCGCACGGTCTCAGGAGAGCCTTCCTATCACTGTTTACAGCAAGCTAGCAAAGCAAGCAAGCAAGCATGCATGTGCCGTAGCACCACAGTCAGGAAAGGACAGGTGCACATAAAAAATGGCAGCTAGTTGACATCTCTGCTCTTTCAGACCAAAATGGCTATCTGTTTGAAAGAGACCATTGTTATTCCCATTATACAGATTGGGAACTAAGACATTCCTCTCCCCATGCACATTGCATGGGAAGATGTGGCAAATTTGTAATTTTGATCAATGCACCCACTTTTAAAATCAGGCTGTAAAGTCATGCTAAACATCTTTCTTTCATATCACTGTATCACAAGCACTGAAGGTTTTAAAAGGGGATTCATAGAGGATAGGTCTATCGATGCCTACTAGTCATGGCATCTAAAGGGAAACTCCATAGTTAAAAGTGTCATAAATAAATAAATAATCATCACAAGGAATGTTTAAAAAACTGTAAAATGTAAACAACTGTATGACTAAAAGCATTTTAAAAAAACCATTAGTTTTGTCTTTATTATTTAGCTCTGTTTTATCAATGTCATATTTTATTTTGGCACAACTAACAGCATACATAATTCATTTTATTGGGAAAGCAACTTTGCAGAGCTAGATGATTGGGGTGGGGGGAGCTGGAATGGTTTCATTTAGTATGGGAGAAAATGATATTGCTGAAGAAAATTCAACTTTAATGCAAATGACGCAGCTGCTGTATTTTTAAAAAGTGTGTGTTTTTCTAGTTTCTACTACAATTAAGCAGGAGTAAAAGACTCGGATGGAGCTGCGGTGGCTCAAGTGGTTAAGATGCTGAACTGCAGGCTGTGGAAGGTCAGTAGTTCAGCGGTTCAAGACCCGGGTGCCGCAAGACAGGGTGAGCTCCTGTCTCTAGTTCCAGCTCCTGCCAACCTAGCAGTTCGAAAGCAAGAAATTGCAAGTAGATAAATAGGTACCACTTCGGTGGGAAGGTAACAGCGTTCCGTGCGCCTTGGTGTTTAGTCATGCCGGCCACATGACCACGGAAACGTCTTTGGACAGCGCTGGCTCTTCGGCTTTGAAACGGAGATGAGCACCGCAACCCTAGAGTCGGATTCAACTGGCTTTCGAGCAAGGGAACCTTTACCTTTTTAAAAGACTCGGTTCAGGGGAAATTAGATTTAGGATTGACCTAGGCAATGTCACATTTTTACTGATAATGTAATAAGGAAAAATTGAAAGAAGTGACATATAGGTACCCCAAAACGTATTTTAAAAGTTGTATTTCCTTTATGATCCTTGTGATCCTGTTACATGTGATCAGTACAGAGTGGAGGAACAAAAGAAAATGATTACTAACCCACATGGACATAGTTATATGACAGACTTCTTTTTAAAAAATAGTTTATTGAGCTTATTGAATTGCATCTCCCAGAATACTCCCATGTGTCATTCCTCAGCTCAGACAGTACTCTCTTGGTGCACCCTGTCTTAGGATTCTCCATACAGCAATAGCTAGGTCACAGGTCCCTGTGTTAGTTCCAGTTCTCTGGGATGGCCTACCAGAGTTAGTGGGGAGGGCACCTTCATTGGCTGTATTTAGGAAGGTGTTCAATATTGGGTTCTAGATGTATTGCAGGGATCAGCTTTGGTTTATTGATTTCAGCAAACTCTAAGGACAACTAGCAGGGCTTGAGCCCTGCTTATAAAGCATGCAAGCACCACACCCAACACACGCCCACTCCCAGTGATAGGCTATTTACATAACACTACTTATCTGGTTTGCTCCAAGATTCTGGTGAGCTATTGTTCTAAAGTAGGAAGCTCAACCCGCTCCTGGTACAGCTTGAGGAATGGCTTAATTTCAATACATAACAGAAGGCATGGTCAGCTGTATTTCAAAAGACATTTTTTGGGGGGGGGGTTAAACCATTTTGGCAGATCTGGCTGTGTGTTTTTATTTTGTTAATGGACTCTTATGTTTTGCAGCTTTATAATTTGTTGTTGCATAGTTGGATTGCAAAGAAATTGATTGCAGAGTATTGAAACATTTTAAATAAATAAATATTTCAAAAGTTTCCAGCCAATATACCTGGTATTCCATAGTAGTTTTCCCTTGGTGAAACAAAGGCAGGAACCCTAGGGGTATTCTGGAGTCTTCTGTGGTGTTTTCAAAGATAGCGGGTATATACAAAGTTCTATCAATATATTTTGTATTGCTTTAAATGAGGAACATAGTCACTACCTTGAATCATGTTCTTCTTCTCAAACAACAGCAATTATTGAATCATATTTGGAAGAAAGTGGCCATCACCTAGGGTGTCCAGGCCCAGCCTAGCAACCAGTGGGAAACTGAGAGGATACAAGGGGCAGCATGATGCCACATTCAGGAAAAACCCAGAAGTGACATCACAGCTCTCTAGGACTTGCTGAAAACTCTATTGTAAAACTGGGATTTCTGTGGGAGTGATGTCAGTCCTTTCTAGGAATTGCCAAAAACTCTTTTTTCTACAGTGTTTCCAACAAGTACGAGGTGTGGCATCACTTGTTTTTTTCAGCCTGACAGCTTCCCCCCCCCCCTTCTGCTGTTCTGTGTAGCAGTGGAAAACTAGATGTAGGACCTTTTTACATTTTGGAATGGATTTTCCAAGTTGTTTCTGAAGTTATCTTCCTTTCATAATCATGACCTTGGTCTTTATCGGTTAATTGGAACCATTATGTTATCCCAGATAGCATCTCATTATTTCAGGCAATTAGTTTCAACACATGATAAAAGTTAGCACATTTCTGAGGGGGGGGGAATTGTCTTTTCATTAGATGTTTCTTTTAGTTTTAAGATAACTGTAGCCTGGTCACAGCAAATTGATGATAGGTAACAATCTAATTGTGGAACCAAATGTCAGGTCAGGGCTTCCTTCCAGATCAGGGAGAGGACTATGCTTACGGTTCCTGTGTCTGGATGAATATAAAAGACCCAGAAGAACAATGTGAAGTAAAAGGGGCTCAGGAGAAATCTGCTATCCCTACTTTCTCAACATAAGAAGAGTCCTTTTGGATTAGACCAGTGGTTCACCTGCTCCACCATTGTTTCACACAGTGGCCTACCAGGCTAGAGCTTTTGGTTCCCTTTCGTTACCACAGTATGTGTAATCTATAGATTGTCCCACTTTCTTTTTTGTCCATTCTTTAAACACTATGTTCTGTTTTATAGCTGACCCCTGGTCTGTTACAAACACAGCATCAGTGTTGCACTGTTTTGCCCAGAGCCTTATTCTTTTACATAAGTGGGACTATGTTAGCTCCTTGTCCAGGAAAGAACATTCTGACTGTATCAATAGAGTGGCATGCTGTTTCTTGTACATTCTCTGTGGCTGAGGCAGAATAATTTAAAACTTTGAACCATTTTCCTTCAAGACAGAGCAAAACATATAACTCATTAATCATGTCCTCCTGAATGTCACTATTATAGATGCTGCAGAGAGTTGCCACAGTGGCAGTAAAATATTCATATTCAGAAAACCAATTACAAGGTACAGTAAATCACTTAAAATTGTTGTTGGTGATATTTAGAGAAGAAACTCTTGTACATTTTGCTATCTGAAGCAATCCTTTCTTTTTGTGGTTGGGAAGGTGAAGAAGAAATCTTTTGTCAATAGACACCTACATGTTTACAATAAAAACTTTGTACAGAAGCCACTCATGCTTCTTGAATCCAACTTCAACAGAACACCTCAGTAGCCGCTAAGCAGATGCGCTCAAAACTGAGGCCATCTGGGAAATCTGGTAATGTTGCAGTTTTTCTTCTCTTCTGCAACCTGTGTCATAGGTAACTCTATGTGGTTGCCCATGGTCATGGCTCTACACAATTGTTACAAGGTATGATACAAACTACCCATATGTAATGGTGCCATATCCCCATACAAGAACTAGTCATCATGTTGGTGTGGAAACATTCCAAAGGATACAACCACTGCATCTGGTAAACCCATAATGTATATTATAGCACAGGTGTGAAACCTTGATGATGAGGAGAATATCCCAATAGGGATGGGCACGAACCGGGAAAATGAGGTTTGGTTTGTGGTTGATAGTGGGTCCACAAACTAAACCATGAACCGAGCTGAACTAAAATGGCCTCATACAAACTGTGCCAGTTCATTAACTTTGTGATGTGGCAGAGCAGCCCCCCAGAATGCTAGAGACTCTAAATTCACAGGGGATCTCCAGATGACTCCCCACTAGCTGCCCACCATGTTTGGTGAGGATTGGATTTAGGGGGGGTTCAAGTGACTGCCCCTCAAAGAAGGTGACCCAGGAAAGTGCTTCTGGAGAAATGTCAGGTGCAGCTTCATGAGTGCATAGAACAGACCGTGTGCAAGCAAGAGGCTACCCTTGAACTGGGAGCTGCACATGCAGGCCAGCTTGTACTCCTGTTCATTGCAGAGCAGATGCAACCTGATGGTGATGCCTGCCTGCAACCTGTCTGCCAAGAGCCTGACCCGTGGAGAACAACTATCCCCTCAGGGCCCTGCTGCAATGTGGAGGCCAGCACCCAGTCCAGCCCTCGAACCAGGGGGATGACTTGCCCCAGGCTGGCCATATAGGTGCAGAGCAAATTGGTAGGGTCCTGGAAAAGCTACAGGACATGCTTTGTTTGGGACTGGGTCCGCGAAGAGCATCTGGTAATCCATCCAGATTCCATCATAGCCTCCATAGTATCTATTTAAACTGCGGCATGCTGCCCTCCTCCCCCACCTTGTGGTTGGCTGGGAGGGGGAGGGAGCCTCTTTGAGATGGAGAAGCCCAGCTGGTGGGTGAATGAGTGTAGCACTCCCCTCCTCCCTGCTCCTCCCCATGCAGGTGTTGAATTGATGCTGGCTTGGCCTCCTTTCCCTTCTACCAGCTCAAGTGGTGTCTAATTAGATCATCACTAATTAGATGATTCACTAATTAGTGGTGATCTAACTAAACTTGCCATTTCTGGTGTTTGCACCCCCACTGAAAATGTTCTGGCTACTGGCCTGTCTATATCCCAATGACACTTCCACCATGGTGTATGAGGCTGAAATGGTATTACAAGAATCAAGTAGATAATGTCATCTACTCATGCAGATTTTGAGATGGTGGTTCAAATCTCTGAAAACATCTGATGGGGATCTGTTCACTAAAGTATGCTGTTTTCTGGAGCCCAGCACATTAAGTTGATCATTGTGTTCATAATCATTTGCATCTTCTATAACATACTCATTCATAAGCAAATGAAATCATTTTCACTATGATCTTCATTATTACCCATTGTAGTTTTCTTGGTTTATCCATTTATTTAATTTACCCTGTTTTTTAAAAACACAGTGTATGGCAGATCATCCAGCACTGCAACTGCTTAAAAGCCTGCTTTGTATTGTTCAGCTGGACTTCCTTCAGTAATGATGCAAAGCTATGCCGAGTTACTCCAGTTAATTCCCATTGCTGAATGTTATGTACTGATATAGGTAATATTCTTTCACCTGCTTCCTACAATGGTTGCTATGGAAAAGGAAATAATTAGTGTGATGTTGGACTATAAATACATCTGTGGGTGTGATCCATCATTCCTGTTGTTTCAAGCAAAATTATTCCTAGTCTGTTATGAAAGCACAATGTCAATATATGCCAGATGATTCCTATATTTTATAAAGTGACTTTACTTTTCTCTGCACAATGAAGTACCTTATTCTATCAACCTTACAATGAACTGCAAATTTTAATCCTCTCCTGACCTTACTCCCCCCTTCCTCCCCCTCCACAACACTAGAAAATTTCCCTCTGCAAAAAAAGTTTTATCATCTCTCCTTATACATAATTCTGTTTTGGGGTGGCAAGATTCCTTGCACTCCCCTCAGCCATTGGCCCATCAGCCGCCACTCAAGTGTACTCACGTGCCATTGGCCGGGTGCTGGGTCTGCACCTCTTCCCCACCCACTCCCCCTTCAGCCACTCTGCCCTGTCAGAATTACTTGCAAACGGCTTCCTCTCTTGATGAAGACACTTCTCCTGCTTGCCTCCTATGTGGGACTTAACTTTTCCCTCAGTGGCTGTTGGTAGGTGTAACGAAATGGCAGTTAGCTGTGTTTGTAAGATGGCTGCTGTCTGTGTGGTTGTTTAAAATGTTCCCCCATAAGGTTTAATTGAGCTGTAGGTCCAGAGAGGGGCCTGCAGGGGTATCACTCACTGGGTGGAATGGGGCTTCCTCATCTGCTGGCCTACAGTTCCCAGCTGCCCCATGGCCAAAAAGTGTGGGAAAAGAGAGACTGTCCCAAGGGGCAGGGCAGCATCAATATAGACTCCAGCCCATTCATGGAGGAGGCACTCTTCATCCTACAGGAGGTTAGGAAATGCTCCTGCTGCCTAAATGCTCCTGCTGTCATTTGGGGGAGGTACCTGGGGAGGCTAGAGTCTGGGGAAAGGAGGGGAGGGATCTAAGCAGGCACCTGCTTACTCTGTGACTTCCATTCCTCTGAGGCTCTGTTTCTCTGCGCTCCTTCAGATGAAATGTTCTTGGGAGTCTGAAGATCAATTGTAATTCTAGGAGACCTCCAGGCCCTACCTTAAGGACAGTAAACCTAGCCTGTTTCCACCATTTCAGACAATAGCAGGGGTTAAAGAGCACCCCTGCGCATCACTAAAATGAGGAGACCTGAGGGGAGACTATATCATCACTCGTCTCCACTTCCTCTGCTCCCTCCACCCCCTCCTCCTTCCCCTACTCTACTGCCAACACTTTTTATGTCCCCTCCTCATTCCCCCATAATGTTTGCTGTTGCTATTTGAAATATACTGGGTTCGAGGCTCGTGTAGTGTAGTGATCAGCTCATAGTTTATTAAGTGATTTCAGCAGAACATAAGACAACTCTAGCAGGGCCGGAGCCCTGCTTATAATCTCATAGATCAGCACACCCATCACACACCCACTCCCAACAATAGGCTATTTACACAACATTGCATTCTCATTGGTGGCTGCCGGGATCTTGATTGTCTATTGTATTTCCTCCCCAAGCTCACTCTGTCTTTGGCAGCCCCGTGTTGCAAGGAAACAGGATCAGTACATAACACCCCCCCTAACTTCCAAAGCCCCTAAATGACATAGTCCTCAAGGTACACTGGCTTTTGCCGCTCTCTCTACGACTGCTGGGGCTCCTGCGGTGGGGGCACCGGCATCCGGGCTTTGCTCAGTGCGGGGAGGACTTCTCTGGAGTCCTGCAGGACTGGAACTGAGCCCGGGGGTTCCTTCGCAGCTTGTGCGGGTCTCTTGGCCACACAGCATTCTGGCTGCATTCTGTTGTGAGGGGAAGGCTCGCTCTCCATTGGAGGTGATGGAGTTTTTGGGCTGCTCTCCTCCTCCTCAGTTGCGGGCAGGTCCAGCTCCTCTGAAAGCAGACGGTGGTGCAGCTGGTCAATGTGTCTTTGTAAAAACTGGGGCCCTTTTGTAGAAACCTCGTATGAAAGGGGTCCGGTTACTCGGGTCACCCTCACTGGTACCCACGCCGGACCACTGGCATAGTTTCGCATGAAGATGGGATGGGCTTGGAAGAATCCATGGGGGACCTCCTGACTCACCAGGGATGGGTGTGACTTTGGGTGTAGGTTGTCCAGCTGCGTTGTGGAGCGGCGACTCATCAAGAGTTCAGCAGGGCTGCAGCCCATGGATGTGCTCGGGGTCATTCTGTGGCTGAATAGGAAGACATCAAGCCGGCGGTTCCAGTCTCTGTGGGTGAGCCTTCTAAGAGTGTTCTTGGTGGTTCATACCATTCTTTCGGCTTGGTTGTTGGTCGCCAGATGGGAGCAGACTACACATGTCGGATAAGGTTCTGCTCCAGGAACTCCTGGAACTCCCCGGAGGTGAAGGCTGTGCCATTGTCCATTACCACTGTGTCCGGTAGGCTGTGTGTGATGAAGGTGTGCCACAGAGCCTGGATAGCAGCCCGGGATGAGGTGGAAATGACTGGCATGACTTCCAACCATTTGGTATACAAGTCCACTAGGATAAAGAATAGTTGCCCTGGAATGGGCTGGCAAAGGCCAAATGTACCCGAGCCCATGGTTTGTGGGTGGATTCCCACTGGAGGTTCAGGACTTGTCTCCTGGCATGCCTGGCAACACTGGACCCAGGCCTCAATTTCACTGTCCATCCCTGGCCACCACACGTAGCTTCTGGCCAGTGCCTTCATCTTCATGATCCCTGAGTGGGACTCGTGCAGGGCTCCTAACACCCCTTTTCGCAGCGGTGGGGGAACCACCCAGCTTCCCCAGAGGAGACACCCTTTGCGGGATGAAAATGCCATGAATTCAGGGTCCATCCAACCCGTGGGCCATCCCCTCCCCACCCAGTCGAGAATGTGGGAGAGGAGACGATCTCTGGTGGTGTGGTGGCAATTGAGGCCGGTCCGGCAGGTCCTCCATCAGCAGGATTTGGTGCACCGGGTCCGGGTCGGCCAAGCGGAAAGGGAGGTGGCTCAGAGCATCTGCGTGGCCCATGGACTTTTCTGGCCTGTATTGTAGGGCGTATTGGTACCGTCCCAGAAAGATGGACCAGCGGAGGACCCGGGGCAACAACATCTGTGGCATTTGACAGTCAGGGGTGAGAAGACCGAGCAGGGGCTTGTGATCAGTCGCGATGGAGAAGGGACAGCCATACAAGTAGTCGTGGAACTTTTTTACACCTGCCACAATCGTGAGGGCCTCCTTGTCCATCTGGGCATAGTTCTGCTCCACCAGCGACAGTGTCTGGGAGTAGTAGGCCACCGGCACCTCCCACCCATCTGGCAACCGATGACCCATCAAAAAAAGGGTTGGAGCCTAGGGATTCCTTTCAAAAGAGAGTCCATCAGATTCTGAAAGATTCCAGGAGCCACGCTCACTCCAAACTGTAACTGCTTGACTCTGAATGCACCCCGGTGTGTGATAATGGTTTGGGTCTCGGCGGTTGGCTCATCTACTGGGAGTTGCTGATAGGCTTGGGCCAAGTCCAATTTCCCAAAGACTTTGGCCCCGGCCAACGCCGCTAGGACATGGCTGATGACCGGCACTGGATAAGCATGGTCCACCAGCGCCCTGTTGATCGTGCATTTGTAATCCGCGCAGATGCGAACATCCGCATTCAGCTTAATCGGGGTTACGATGGGGGTCTCCCAGGTGGTGTGGGGAACCAGCTCTAAAACCCCTTGTGCCACCAAACAGTCTAGTTCCACCTCAATTTTGGACTTGAGTGCAAATGGAACACTCTGGGCCTTGAGGAGGATGGGGCACACCTCAGGGTTAAGTTGGAGAGATACGGGGGACCTGTGTACCGGCCGAGTGTCCTGTCAAAGACAGCTGGAAACTCATCACACATGTTTCTGAAGTGAGCGGGCCGCCTGTGGTGCACCCCCATTACAATGAACCCCAAGGGCGTGAACCAAGACAATCCCAGCAAGCTGGTGAGCCACCCTTCCACCATCAAGTCCAAGTGTCCCTCAAACTGCCAGTATGTCAAGCACATGTGATATGGCCAGTCTTGCTGCAGGCCCTGCAGGTCGCATCACGGAAATAGCAGGAGCGACGTTCGTGGGCTTCTCCAAAGCTGGTGCAGGGATTCGATGTGTTGGTCTTTGCTGGTGAGCAGGGGTGGCCATAGATCGTGAGTTGCGGCAAGTTGGGCAGTGGACCTGATGGGCCTTGTCTTCGTCTGATGCCTCAGAAGCCAAGGAAACAGAGGCCTGGTGTGCAGTGAGGGTTTGACAGTCTCGCTGGGATTTCTCAAATGCTGCGGCCTCGCAAAGTGCCTTCACCAGGGCAAGTTCTTCTAGCTCAATCAGTTTACGGCAGGTTTTGGCTCCCAGAAGCCCATCACAAACCAGTTTAAGAGGGATTCATCGAGGTTCGTGAACCCGCAATTTAGGACCAAACGGCGCAGGTCGGCCACTAAGTTGGCAGCCATCTGATTAGGCTGTTGTTGGCGCATGAAGAAATCCATGCGGTGCACCGTCTTCGTGGGTTGAGGTGCGAAACAGCTGATGAGCGCCTTGAGGATGTCTTCATACGTGGATGCCTCCAAGAAGATTGGTGCAACGAGGCCCTGGACTAGCCTTAGAGTGGCGATTCCACAGGCGCTAAGCAGGAGAGCCTTCTTCTTGCCTGCATCATTGATGCCCTGGAACATGATGTAGTACTTTAGCCATTCTACCCAGGTTTCCCAAAGCTGTTCCGGTTTTTGTGACTCGCTGACGGGCACGTTTCATCGAGCACCAATGAACGCGACCCAGGATTGTAGCGGACGGGAGGGGTACCGGATGATTCCGGTCCTCCCCAGAGCCCTCGGAGAGGGCTCGTAGTCTGGGGCACGAGAGGTGCCGCTCCTGAGGTGATGGCTGAGGGATTGAGGCTTCTATTTGCCCCAACAGGTCCTGCCACTGTGAGACCAGCAATGGCAACTGAGACGCACATCGGGGAAAGTGAACAAGAGATCTAGCGTCTTAAATCTTTCCTTACCTTGTTGAAGCAAGCAGTCGATGAAGCATGAGTCCATATGCCTTTAAAACAGACAAACATTTAAGCAGCAGCTTCCCCCAAATCATCAAACTTAAAAGCGGAGGGAATAGAGCTGAGCTCACCCCAGGAGAAAAAAGAAGCAACTTTAAGAGGTAGAAGGGGGAAAGCTGCTTGGAAAGCATTATATAGTCCAAATAGAGTGCAGACTGGTTAAAGAGTGAGATCTAACAGACGTACAGAGACTTTTTTGAATTTTTTCCTAATGTAAACAATGTCACATCGGGCTGAAAAAATGGCGCCGAAAGTGAGATCTTCTTCTTCAGGAACTGCTAGCTCAGCAGCATCTGCTTCCAAACCGGAAGCAACCATAGACCTTCCCCTCCAACACCAGGCCAGCAGTCCGGGGCGGCAGGAGGGGGCGCGCGAAGGGCTCCGGGCCAGGCTGTGAAGCCAGCATGTCACGTGGCTTCCCTGAGGAGGTGGGGCCCGTGGCGGGTGTGAGACAGGCGGCCAGCTGAGAGGTCTCCAGGCCCCACCAGGAGGTTGGCATCTGAGGGGAGCACCACAAGGCAGCCTCGCCTAGGGCGCAGAAACCCCTCGGGCCGGCCCTGCTTATAACACTGCTCTATGTGCCCTCTAGTTCTAGTGAAAATTTTCATATTGTAAGACGAAGGCAAATCTTTTTGAAGCCAGGATTCTTTTAGCATTCATTGACCTCTCAGTATCAATATAACACAGAACTGGATTGTTTTCTCTTGTTCCAAAATTTGGAATTTTGGAATTTGTAGCTATAGAATTTTTAAGACTCTGAAGAAGACAAGATTGGATTTAAACCACAATTTCATTCGGAGTCTCAGAGCAGCTTACAATCTCCTTTCCCTTTTCCTCCTCACAACAGACACCCTGTGAGGTAGGTGGGGTTGAGAGAGCTCTCTCAAGAACTGCTCTTTCAAGAATAGCTCTGACAGAACTATGGCTTACCCAAGGTCATCTAGCAGCTGCAAGTGGAGGAGTGGGGAATCAAACCTGGTTCTCCCAGATTAGAGTCCACACACTTAACCACTACACCCAACTGGCTCTCAGTGGTTAACTGGCTGTCTGCTTTAAACTTTGTAATGGGCATTCCATCCAATATCTTCTGAATTAAAATAGTCATTCTAATTCCATTCTAGACAAAATAAGTACTACTAATAACAGTGGATGGGGCTAATATTCACTAGTCTTCCCAGCTTTCACTTCCCCTCAGCGGCCATTTATAACCCAGGAAAGTTTATTCCCAGGTTCATGGGACTCTTGTGGAGTAATAGCAATGTAGTTTGGGAGGCTCAATTGGAAAAGGGGAAGAGTGTGAAATCTACATGCCTCTTGCACGTAGTGTTACCAGCTCTGCCCTGGGAAATTCCTGGAGATTTGGAGTCAATGCCTGTGAAGGGGGGAATTTGTGGAGCAGTTTCATCTAGAATTTATGGAATGCATAGAGTGTGCCCTTTTCTCCAGGTGAACTGATCTCTGTAGTCTGGAGACCACTTGAATTCTGTAGTTTTGCTTGCTCTCCACTGCAGCCTCCCAACCTGCATGGCCATTACTCCATGCAGATCTTGGAAACCCTGGAATAAATTTTCTGGGGAATCAGAAATGGCAGCAGGTGGGGGGGGGAGCACTGGGAAGATGAGCAATCTTTGTGTGGTCCTTGGAGGGTCCTTGTGTTGGATTCAACCCAGTAAAAAACAACCTTTGGAAACAATGCCATAAGTGAAGGGTGTGTTTCATCTTTGTACCTACAAACAGAAGAGAAAAGGCCTGTAGTGATTCAGATGCAAATATAATAGACAGATTCCTGTCTTTCATTCAGATTCTGACCCTGGAAAACAGAAGCCCAGCAAGCCTCTTTCAACCTTGCATCATTGTTCCATCAAAACACGTGCCACGTCCTATTTATACAACTTCCAGTTTTGAATTCTTAAGCAGGCAAGTGTGAAATTCTTTTTTAACAAGCAACCATGCAAATAAAAATCAGCTGCTTGGAAATTTGAAGGGAATAAAAAGGAAGCTGATATATGCGGGCAGAGCTGCTCACTTAAGAAAACAGCTCAAGAAGATATACTTGTAGTAACCTCTAATTATTATTTTATGGAACATCTATGTTGTAGCTGAGATATGTGTTACTTTCCTGTGCATATGATCATGCTTCTTCCCACTGGATAAAAACATGGTGTGTGTCCATAACAAGAAAAACTGTGCAGAGAAAATATGCTCAGAAAAAAATGTGACAGCTATGAATATTTGTATATGCAAAACTTTTGTTTTTGCCAACAAGTCACAGCCAGCTTATGGAAGCCTCATAGGGTTTTCAAGGGAAGAGGAATTCAGTTGTTGTTTGCGGCCCCAGTGCCAAGGGGAGGGGTGAGGCCAGGGCCAAAAGCAAGAGGCCCTCCATATCTGACCACATGTTAATCCCATTTACACCTTAGTTGAAATAATACACCCACACTCAAAGTTTCAGAAAAATGTGGAATAAAATTGACCACAACTTTATTGGTTACAGCTGTAGTATGCTTTGACACAGCATGGGGTACTGGTTCCAATTCATCGACTGACCCGCCTGCCAGTCAATGATCCACTGGTAACCTTGGGATGACAGGTCTCTGGATCCCAGAAGGTCGGACACCCCGAAGTGGTCTCCCCTGCCACCTGAGCGTGAGGTTAATCCCTGTGCATGCCCCCGAGCTGGGCATACCACTTCACCCACACGTAAAGATCCCTTACAAGGATCCCCAACTCAGGTAAGTAAGTAAGTAAGTTTATTAAGAACAGTCATAAGACCAGCAAAATGAACCAGCCCAACTCAGGAAAATGGGCACGCAGGCCTGATTGATCACGATATATTACTTGGACCAACACCTTCTTAAATCTTGCCGCTAAGACTGATGCAAAGATCTTATGATCTACATTTAGAAGTGAAATAGGTCTATAATTTTTGATCTCGTCTTCTTCTGTATTAGGTTTGTGTATTAAAGTTATTATCGCCTCATTCCATGTGTTGGGTATTTTTTCTGTGCACATAATATTGTCCAATAATTCTTTAAAGATGGGCATTATTTCTTCCTCCAGTTGTTGGAAGACTTCTGCTGGTATACCGTCTGACCCCGGTGATTTCTTCTTCTTTTGTTTTTTGAAAGCTTCTGTTATTTCACAAATTGTAATTTTCTCATTTAGAATTCTTCTCTGCTCTTCTGTAAATTTTTTCTTATTATATTCCAAAAAAAACCCCTTCTATTTCTTGCTGACTACATGGTGCTAGTTTATAAAGATCTCTATAGAAGTTTAGTTCCTGCATCATATATTTTATCTCTTGTTTCTCATTTTTTAGCGCTGAGATTGATCTTTTCTCTTTTTATTTCCTGTTTGTATGCTAACCAGCGCGTAGGCTTATTTGCATTTTCAAAATAGTAAGCTTTTGTGTATTCCATTTTATTAGTAATTCTTGTGTCAACAGCATATTTATATGGTGTTGGATTAACTTTATTTTAATCATTGTTTCTTTTGCATCTCCCTTACTTTTTACAATAGCTTCCTCTTTTTTTAAGTCTTCTGATAGTTTTTTAAACTTTTCTCTTTTTTGCTTTCCCCCCCATATCTTTTGTGTAATAAATAGTCCTCTTAAAAATGCTTTCAAAGTATCCCATATTATGCTTAGCGGCATGTTTTCTGTTTTATTTATTTTTATAAATTCTTTAATCTCTAACTTAATTTTTGAAACAAATTTTTTGTCCTTTAGCAGTCCCGTATTTAATCTCCATTTTGATATTCTCCCACTTTCTTGTAGTGATAGCCACATTGGACTGTGGTCGGCGAAAGTGTTGAGTAGGATTTCTACTTCTAGTAATTCCTTTGCCATATTTGCATTTATCCATACCATGTCTATTCTAGACCATGATCTGTGTCTGTGGGAAAAATAAGTATAATCTCTTTTTTGTGGGTTTCTTATTCTCCAAATATCTATCATGTTAAATTCCTCTGCCATCATTAGGAAACTATTAGGCAGTCCAGGACCTAATTTTGTACTTTTGATAATTTTTTTCCTATCCTCTTTAGGGTCTAGCACTGCATTGAAGTCTCCTACTATACAAATACTTTCCGAATTTTCACTTTTTAATATATTTTTAAGCTCTTTAAAAAAATGTTCTTGGTTTTGATTTTCCGCATAAATATTTACAATCCATGTTTCTTTTCCGTTTCTTCTAATTTTCACAATTACCATTATTCCGTCAGATGATTTATATTTGAGTATTGGGTGCAGTTTCTCATTTACATATGTAACCACTCCCCTTTTTTACCTTATTTTAAAGTTTCCTTTAGCTTTAACATTCTAAAGATTAAGGATGAGATTAACTGTTTCAAATATAATATTCAAATATAATATTCAAACACAAACAGTATTAGCCAAATAGGTGTATTCTGGTACATTAGACTTAATAGTATTAAACTTTCAGAATTGGTTCATTATTTCTTCTTTTTCCCTTTATGTTTATCTTTCTCATAGCCCCATCTGACTTTGAGAAGTTTGGGGGTGGCTTATCCCATATCAGATTCAGAGTCTTCTCCTGAGGAACTACCCGAAGTACTGCTACTACTTCCTGATCCATTTTCGCTGTTATCTTTTTCTGCATCATTGTCCTCCAAAATGCTGCTCCAAAAATGCTTTGGCTTTTGCAACAGAGTCTATTTTTTTCTTTTTTCTCCTTGAAGTTGAAGATAAGTCCCTCTGGTAAGATCTATCTGTAGGGAGTGGAATTTTTCTGTAGAAAAGTTGTCAATTTTTTATATTGTTGTCTCTTCTTTATTATTTCAAATGGAATGTCTTTTAAGATTCTCATTTCTTCACCTTTGATTTTTAGAGTAATCCTATTGGTCGCTTTATGTATTAAATCTCTGGTAAACCTCTTGGAGAATTTCACAAATATTTCGCCTAGTAGTTTATTTTTCTTGATGTAGTCTGGATAAGTCCAATAGACCACATCAATCTCACTTTGTATAAATTCTGCTTTGAGGTCTACTACCCATGCCAGGGCTTCGCTTAAAATCTCTTTGAGGTTTTCCCCTTTTTGTTCTGGGATACTTTGGAATCTCAGGATATATGATGATTTTTCCATTTGTAGTTGTAACAGCTGTTGTTTATTAGAGTCTTTCTCTTTTTCCACTGCCTCCAGTCTCTGATTTGCAAGGTTTGTATTCATATGCTCCAAGGATGTACATGCATGGTAAATACATGTTTTGCCCCTGTTTACACAACATGGCAACACATGATAAATACATGTTTGCCCCTGTTTATACAACATGGCAATGGTGTGCATCAGGAAGACTGTGGGTAGCATGTGCTCCCATTACCCACAGTTAGTAGGCTCCTGGTATGTGCTATTGCAATATCCAAAAAGGAGCTACCAGAGTCTCCTGTGTTTTGGCTAAGGAGAAGGACTGAGTAGTACACTGTCAGCAGAGCAGGTAAGATAACCCCATACCTACCACACCCCATGGAAAACTACAATGTTACTTAAGATAGCCCTTTTTAGAATAACCACTTTAGAAAGTCTGCACATCTAATGTGCATGTAAGATGTAATGTAGTGGCCATTTTCACTTCCCTCCTCTCATGCTGTCATAGTAAACTGACCAAATGGGAGAACGGTGAAGGAACAAGAGGCTTAGTGGAAGCATTAAGCCAACAGCCCAAGCAGAGAGCAAAGACTTAACTTTTCTGCTTTATGTGTCAAAAAGTTGAAAGCAAGCCGTGTGTACAAGCATTTCCTCCAGATGTATGATAACTGTATGGCCATTACTCCATGCAGATCCTGCAAACCCAGGAATATATATAACCATGAGGAACAAGGACTTTTTCCTATAGCCTTTTTAAATTATTGATGTAAGGGTCTGAATATGTGTGTAGGCTCTTCTCCAAGGGTACAGTAGGTTGTAAATGTAAATAAATGTAAATAAACAAAATGTCCTATCGTATGTAATGTTGGAGGTAGTGGTGGCACTGAAGATGGTTGGTTTGTGTTCTCTGCCCTGAATTCACTGGCTTTCCCTTGGGGCTAATAACTGTTTTCTACTTGTTTAATCCTTGCATACGGTTGCCAACTCCATAAGGTTGGGAAATTCTTGGAGATTTGGAGTGGAACCTGGGTAGGGTGGGGCTTGGGGAGTGAAGGGACCTCAGCAGAGGTACAGTGCCACAGAGTCCACCCTCCAAAGCTGCCATTTTCTCCAGAGGAACTGATCTCTGTTGTCTGGAGATCAGTAGCAATTCCAGGAGATCTCCAGGTCCACCTGGAGGTTGGCAATCCTACTTAACCATTACCATATATTACTCGTGGGTCTTGGTCTTGACTTGGCTTGGACCACTTACTTGAGTTATCTGCTCTTTGTGTATACTGAGCTCTCTGTCATTCACTGCACCATGGTCAAATCTCTGCCTCAGTGTCCCAATCTATAGAATAGGTGAAACTTTCCTAGAATTTCTTCTACATGCCTAAATCCTAAAACCATATGATAAATATGTGTGATTTGACCCAGTCTGTACCTTGGAAAACTTTCTCAAGCTCCCTATTGTGCATGCAGTTCATCTTGCTTTCTGGTTTTGGCACAATTGTAGTCTGCTATGTTTTGTTATGTGTCTTGGACTGCAAGAAGATCAAATCAGTCAATCCTAAAAGAAATCAACCCTGCCTGTTCCCTGGAAGGCCAGATAATGAAACTGAAGCTCAAATACTTTGGCCACCAAATGAGAAGGGAGCACTCACTGGAGAAGACCCTGATGCTGGGAAAGATTGAAGGTCAAAGAAGACGGGGACGGCAAAGGACGAGATGGTTAGACAGTGTCACTGATGCAACGAACATGAAATTGAGCCAACTTCAGAGGACAGCGGAAGACAGGAGGGCCTGGTGGGAGCTGGTCCATGGGGTCGCGAAGAGTCGGACTCGACTGTGCGACTGAACAACAAATGTTTTGTTATGTCACAGCTTGGGCAGTTTGGGGCATTAGGACAGATGCTGTGGGGAGGAGGCTGTGCTTGCGTGCCCGCCTCGCCCAGTTTGGGGACTCCCTAAAGGGGGCTGCCGGCTGGCTTCCACCACTAGGTGGTAAGGGGATACAGTGGCTGGTACCCACATGGATCCAGGGTCTTGCCACTTCACGGTGGTTATCAGGGGGCAGGCAGGTCGCCTGATGATGGATCCATCCCCACACTGTGCCAATGCTCCTTCAACTGTATTCAATAAAAGCTGTGGCCATGTTTTCACCAGAGATTCCATCTCTGTGAGTTGCCTTCCACTGCATCACCCCTTATCCTCCTTGAGCCTGCAGTAGTGTTGCTTGGTAACAGGGGGCTGTAAATCTTAGATGAACAGATAACTTTTGTGTTTCACCAAAGACGTTGGGGCTCAATCAATCAATCAATCAATCAATCAATCAATCAATCATGTATTACAGTCATTGCCCAGCAGAATGCAACATACACAAACAGGTTGGGAGTGCTCATGGATGCCTCCTTAACGATGAAGGCCCTGGTAGCAGCCTTCTCTCATCTCCGGCTGATTAGGCAGTTGGTTCCCTTCCTTGAACGCAATGACCAGGCAACAGTGATCCACGCAAGGGTCACATCGAGACTGGATTACTGTAATGCTCTCTACATGGGGCTGCCCTTGTCCCAAATCTGGAAGCTGCAGCTGGTGCAGAATGCACCAGCCAGGCTGTTGTTGGGCCTCCCTATGCGGGAGTACATCCAGTCTGCGCTAAAAGCACTGGACTGGCTGCTTATAGCATACCGAATTGGGTTCAAGGTGCTGGTTCTTACCTTTAAAGCCCTATATAGTCAGGGACTTGCATGCCTTTCCCCACATGTTCCCCAGAGATCACTACAATCGGGGTCCCAAAATTTGTGAATGTTACAGGTGCATGACCTACAGGAGAGAAAACAAGTTTCAGCCAGTAACTGATCCTGCATATCCATGCACAAGCTTCTAGATACAAAACACAGTGGAGGACCAAGACTTGGGGCTCAGTCCCAGGCAACAGATTTTTTTTAATTTGAAAAGCTGGTAAATCTAGCTAATATGTCACACCACATTTTTTGTCAAAAACAAATCTCATTTTCTTTTCCCACCCTGCCCTCTAATATATAAATGCAATTATTGTATAGATTTTTATCCCACTTCGATTTAAACCAGCTAAATTTCAGTCTGAGGACACTTTATCAGAACAGTTTAAACAGCTTCTTTACCTCAAGATCCCTGACAAGGGCTAATAATGACAAGAAAATCCATCTTCTGTTTAAAGTCCTGAGTGATTTACTGCATATACCAGTGCAGCATTCAATAGCTTTCCAAGCTGTAAGAAAAAAATTGCCTCTGCCAATTCTTTTTATTATTATTCTGTCTTTCACATAACATTGCCAGTGAGTGGCAGAAAATGAGTCAAGTCCCCTGACCAAAATGACTTTCTTATTCTTTTTAAAAACAAAATCTGCACACTCAGTGTTGGTCTGGCAGCCAAGCTGCAGCCTTTTTGTTGGGGTTATTTTCAGAGTGAAAACACGATTTTCAAGGTCAATGCCTGTAAGTTAATGCACTCCTCAGACAATACAGCTTCTGCTTCCATAGTTGTTACTACTTCAGTTTTGTAAATGTGAAAAGTACACAAACGGAGAGTGATTTCAGTAAAGCGTACTTCTATCCCCCAAGAAACCGCCACCCAAAACACATCCCTACTTCCCTATAGGTTATTTACAGTGGCCGAGAGTCCCATAAGCTCTCGGCTGGGAACCTAGCCCCCTGATTGGAGTGGGCTAGGATCCGCATAGTCCATTGTCTCTTGGAGCAAAGCTCGACGTTTGTCTCTGGACTTGTCTGGACTTGTCTGGACTGGATACATTACACCCCTCCCCCCTTGGTCCGCAATGCACCCACAGACAAAGTCCTTCAGGTGGGCTGGTAACTTCCTGGTGCAGGTAGAGTGGCGAGGTTCAGGGACTGCTGCGGCTTCTACCCTGGGAGCCCTCAGAGGTGAGCTGGCCAGGAGAGGCGCCAGGGGGTGGCAGTGCCGGCGTCCCGGGCGCCTCCAGAAGAGGTGTCTCGGGTTCAACCAGGGGTAGAGGCCAGGGGTCAGCCACCGGGAGTTGAGCCTGGGGTGAGGTCTCCGCGAGTCCTCGGGGTCCAATGGCATTGTCCGGCGGCCACTCCTTAAGTTTGCTACCACCACTCACGGAATTGTCACTGCCTTTTTAGAGGGACAGTGAGACCCCTCTGGCTGAATCTCCCTATTTGGAGATGGAATCCCCAATCTTTGGGAGATCCCTGGAAAGTTGGCAACCCAAGGGTCTGGCCTTTCCTTGCTTCCCTGGGCTACCCCCTCCCTTTGGTATTGTGCAGAGCAGGGGAGACTATGTGGTCAGAGCACAACACAGATTATTAGCCCAAATTAAAGAAGTTAAGTATTTACACAGTTATGGAGCATACACACACTGTAGGAGTAAGCACACACTATGAACCAACAGGACATAAATCAACAGGGGTTAAACACAATCCTCTTTCCCTACACACAATACTCTCTACCTCTGGAGGTTGTGGGCTCACCTGTACTTCACCCTCTCTCTCTTGCCCAAGAGAGCAGGGAAACTTCCATTCATTCCCCAGTCCAGCCGTAATCGTAAATATTTTATGTGTGGGCTGTTATTATATGTCGAACCACTGAAACGTGATTGACCATATAAAGGTATTTTATACCAAGTCTGAACACTGGTTCATTAACTCAGTAACTCCTCTAACTGGAACTATGGGTTCAGCCAGCAAGAAATCTCATCTGGTGATGAAGTCCTTTTTAAGGAGACTGGGAACTTCAAAATGAACACAAACACCAGGGAAATTTACCTTTATTGAACTCCCTCCCTTACACGCAAGGTGAGCTACTGATTAGATCACCTCAGTGTTTTCTGTTGAAATTCACTGTGAGCACCATGCTGAGCACCTTTGCACCTTCATAGAAGCTGCAGGGCCAGGTCATGCCTTGGTAATAAATAAGTTGCAGTCCACCAACAAAATTCTCAGTTATTGGAGAAGAGGCATGTATGCTCCAGAGTCAAGGTCAGGTTATTAAAGTGACCTACTTTGAAAATGGTCTGGAAACTCAAGTTGATTCAAAATAATGCCAAGCTATTGCCAGGGGCAGGATACAGAGATCATACCACTCTGGTGCTGAAACATCTGCACTGTTTCTGGGCTTAATTAAAAGTGCTGGTCCCTACCTTTAAAGTTCTAAATGGCTTGGAGCCAGGGTACCTGGAGGACCACCTTCTCCCATATTGTTCAGCCTGCCAATTAAAATATGCCACACAAGTCTTGTCCTTTATCTTCAGAGGTGATGCAGGTGGCAACCAGAGAGTTTTTCGGTAGTGTCACCTTGCCTGAAGAATGCCCTTCTCCTTGAGTCTTGTCAGGAACCTGTGTTACTGCCTTCTAGTTGCCAGGACAAAACATTTCTACTTACCCAGGGTTTAAGGGGTTGATAGTCTGTAAAATGGTATTCATTTTAAGCTGCTCAATTATCTGTTTTTGTACTCTGGTTGGTTGTTTTATGCTGGGTTTTAATTAAGACTTATTCATGTTTCATGTTTTTATTATGTTTTATTTTGTCAGTCACCATGGTTAGGTTCTCTGGAAAGGTAGCATAAAAATTCTCTAAAAAATTAAAGCATACAACCACTGTAACCACTGGCTCACCAAGGTTGGCAAATCTCGCTTTAGAACAAGTCCATGGTCTTCAAGGTGATAGCAGTTTAATGCAAGTCTATGTAGCTAAAGGGCAACAATTAACTAACAAGAAATATGTAATAGAGCATAAGCGAAAAAGAAAAGGAGGGGGGGAATGGACTGAGCGAATAGTGGTGTTTTCCTTTGATGTATTTGAAATAAAGCAAGAAAAAGTTTTGTTTCTCTGGAGCGCATTTTAAGAACTTTATTGAAAATAAATAATAAAAAAAGATGTCGGAGCTGGGCAAAGGCAAGCGGAGAAGAAGGGAGGGACTTCCGTCTGGGCGTTTGCTTATATGTGAGAGCCGGCTGCTTAATGCTTGGATTGTTTATGGCTGTGAATCTGATGGGGGATTGTAAAAAACGGAAAAGTTTGAACTGTGACAGCGAGAAGTGCCTTGTAAGCGCTTATAAAAGTCAACAGTTGCGGAGGAGGATCCAGCGGAGAGTTTGGGAGCGGATAAAAGCAAAATTGATATTTAATACCATTCTCAGCGCTGGAGACCTCCTGAAACGGCATGAAAGGAAGAGGATTTATAGCACATGAACTGAAAGAGTTAACAGCAACCCGAAGGACGATTGAAAAAAGCCGGAAGGTGAGGAAAACAGAGGAAGCTCCTCCACGTCATCGGGAGTGTAAAAGTAACCAGCACGCAAAGAAGCGGTTCTGAATGCGCCCTGAAGAGACTTTTTAACAGAAATTCAAAGGAACATTACTAACATACTAACATAGAACTACTTGTGACCGGATTGAAAAAAGATGTTTGACAACACACAGAATAAGCCTAAGAAGAATGTTTGGACATTACTAACAGCTTAATTTACCAGTTAATATATCACTCAGCTTTCTCTTTTTCCCACTATATACCCCCCTCATTTTTCCTTTTAAGCGAAATACCTCCCCTTTTTAGGAGAGTCAATAAAATCTTTATTAAAAAAAAAGAAAGAAATATGTAGTAGAGGGGCAAAGGTAAGTGTGGGGTGGGTGGTCAGAGAACCTGAAAAGTGTTAAGAGTTATTTTTCTCTCTCAGACTCAATTACTCAGAAAGTTGTGACAGGCGGAAGACAAGCTGACAAAGGTAATGGGGTGGGGGATATTTTGAAGAATAGGAAATGACTCCACGTTTGCATGTCCAGATATGCAGAGGCTGCATTGCTTGGGACTCGAGTGCTCAAAAAAGACAATATATTTTTGTGAGCAGCAGCAACCAGCATCTCTTAGCTACAAATCAGCCTTTGAAAATAGTGCACAGCCAAGCACCTACAGAGTGAGAAATGTCTAGCTGCATCAGCCTCCTACCTCGTAGTGATTAATGTGACTGTCAAGTCTTTACCCTGACTAGTGCTTTGACCCAGTTAAGATGGCAAGACTGACTCGATCTAATTTCCCTCCATTTTTCTAGCAAGTGTATTGGGAGTTTCATACTGCTCTGTTTTTCATTGGGCTGCCTGCAAAGTTGGTTTGCTGCAACTTGAAACAAACTTGCTTGCCGAGCCTGTGGGAGATCTTGGGGGGAAAATGTTCAGAACTTTTCCAACTGGTAAACAGTTATAGACAGTTATTCACATCAGCATAATGTAGTTTCAGAAAATTGCAGCATCATGCAGAATTGTAATTATCCTTTTTTCAGATGTCATCAAAAATAATTACATTTTGGAGGCTTCCGGTTGATGGCAGCACGCCCACGGACTCACCTCCCGGACCTCCCGGGGGTGTCTCCGTGCTCTGGTGGAGAGAGGGGGTGAGCAGGCTTTTTAACCCCCCCAGGGGCCCAGCGAAGGGTCCCTGGCCAAGGAGCTTTGAGGGGGTAGCCTCTTCGATGGCTGAATGCCAGAGAATCGAGGCTCCCCCTTGCTCCAGTGGTTCGTCCAGCCGAGAGACCGAATGGTACAAGTGAAGCTAGCCGGGTCAAGCGTAGGAGATTGGGCATCAGAAATGATGAATGTAGCTGGGTCGGAAGACCAACTATGAACGTGAGTCAACTGAGATAAGATTTTTAAAAGAAAAAGCGCTCCCTACCCGACGCGGCAGAACAGCAGAAGCGAGCAGGGGAGGGACGCCTCCCATGCGTAAATCACTGAGCGAAAGGGAGGGGGGAGCGGAAGAATAAACGTTTGATTGCCCAGAAGTACTCACCCAATTGAGCTATACAGTTAAGCACATATTCAGAGACTTTAAAAAGTTTTCGTGAGAGTAAACAAACAGGGAAAAGATGGCGGGGAAGAGGGACAGAGACAAAGAGAAACTTTTAAAAATGAAACCAGAGTCCCCGAGACTGGAAACGACCAGTGAGACGACCAAGGTGATGGCTGAAGTCATGCGCCCTCTACTGGAACAGCTCAATGTCTTTAAAGAGCAGATGTTGGTGGTAACAGCAAATATAACAGCGCAGCAAAAGCAGCTTGCAGTTGTAACAAGCATCACTGCTCAACAAACGCAAATAACGGACTTGATCCAAGTAATGAAGCAGGATGCGGAGAAAGTAAAGGAAATGGCGGAGACAACGCAGAAAGTGAGGAAGAAAGTGCAAAAATTGGAAAAGAAAACTCTTTCTTTGGAAGATCAGATGCTGCAAGTGCAAATGGATAAGGCCAACATGGTCCTGCGCTTCCAAGGGGTGCCAGAGAATAGAGGAGAGAATCTTAAAGAACTGATGAATGAGCTACTCGCCCCAGCAACAGATATAAAGGTGGAATTGTTACTCAACGACATGGATGTGGCCTACAGGTCATATTTAGGATATATATAAAAAATAATCTGCCTGGGGAAATTGTAGTAAGATTCTCGAAGAGGCACATCAGGAATGCTATCCTGAAAGCAGGTCATATTCAGGATATATAAAGAAAAATAATCTGCCTGGGGAAATTGTAGTAAGATTCTCGAAGAGGCACATCAGGGATGCTATCCTGAAAGCAGTGGCTGTGACACCCCTGAAGGTGGGGGAGAATGCGGTCAGAACGCTAAAGGATATTCCATTTGAAGTAAGGCAACGGAGAAAGAAATACAAAGAACTTGTGCTCTTCCTCCAAACAAATTCAATTGGATACAGAGAGAAGAAGAAGTAAAGGCTGAAGGACTCTGAATTGTGCCTTTGAGAACTTTGGTTCCAGGGGATGATGGGGGGCACTGTTATTGGGCAATTAAATGTAAATGGGGAGGGTTAAAAGTTCTAAAAGATTGACACAGTTCATAAGAAGTACAAAGATGATAAGTTTGGATGCAAAAAAAAAAGCTAGTTAGAGGATCTCCTCTCTTGGGTTTTTAGTCAGTAGTGGGTTCTTTACTTTCTCCCTTATATGTAGTTTTCCCCTCCCCCTTTTCTGTTGTAGTTTTTTGTAGTGCTAAAAAATCAATAAAAAATCCCCTCCCGGGGCTCAAAAAAAAAATTACATTTTGCTTGGAGTTACCTTCAACTGTTCTGTTCCCAAGAGCCAGGATTACCTGGATCTTCTTGCCAATTCTGAATGGCTTTTCAGTTAAAGTGTTACATATTTTCCATTAGAAAAATATTTTCCATTAAGAAGTAGCTCATCTGGCATGGCATTTTTAAAGAATGTCTAGGGTTGCCAGTCCCCCAGTGGGGGCGGTAAATCCCTCACCCCTGCCTCTTATTTCCCATCACCACTCAGAGCAATGATCAGAGAAAAATAACATGATCATTGGACCAAAGGGTTTACCATAGAATTTCCAGCAATTCCTAGAGAGGACTTCTTTTACTTCCATCTTTTTCCTAGAAGTGACGTCACACTGTCAGCAACCCTAAATATGTCATAGAGATGGACAAGTGAAATACCCTCAGGGAACAATCCTAAACAAGTCTGCTCAGAAGTAAGTCCAATTTTATTCTGCAGTGCTTACTGAGGAGAAAATGTTCTCAGGATTGCAGCCTTAATTTGGGGCAATGTAAAAGCAAAACTGCAACATAACATAACATACAATGTATATGTACAATGTACAGTGAATGGTATAACTCTATTTCGATTACACTGGTACATAAGAACATAAGAGACGCCAATGTTGGATCAGGCCAAAGGCCCATCCAGTCCAACACTCTGTGTCACACAGTGGCCAGAAATACCAGGTGCCATCAGGAGGTCCACCAGTGGGGCCAGGACATTAGAAGCCCTCCCACTGTTGACCCCCCCCCCCAAGCACCAAGAAGACAGAGCATCAGAGCATGGTAGTGCTTAATTATCCATTAATATTGAGGAAGAAGCCATTGGACAAGCAGAAGGTATGCCTGTTCCTGGTGTTTGAACAGAATATGAAATTGCTGCAAAGAGAAAAGAGAAGGGAGGGAAACCTATGGACAGGGAAAAGCTGAACAGATGTCTCATTTAGTGTTTGGGCCTCAGGGACTCTATAGTATGGGAAACCTGGTTTGTTTACATTTTAGTTGTGTTTCTTGGGGGCAAAACAGATAACCCTGTACAAGGGCAAAATAATTTTGCAGTTTTACAGGGAAAAGGCACTGAGAAATCCAACCTAGGACACTATCTGAGGTTTTTTTAGGCTAGCTAGATCTAAGATTTCAGAATTGTCTGAGATTCAGAACAAAAACTATGGTCCTGCCCAGGTCTGGAATCAAGCGAACAGAAGAGTCTGGCACTGCATGAAAAAGTAGAGGAGCAAAAAATGAGAACTTTGAGCCTTGTGAGGTCAAATAAAACTTGAACCACCTATAAGGTGTAAACAATTTTCTCTTATTATTTGGACTGTTTTGTGGTTCCCCTCCAAAAACTTTCATCTCAGAGGGTGAGTTATTCTCTGTATGTGCTATCAGATTTCAAGTTAAGAAAAATGTAAGGCTCTTGGAATAAGTTGGGGAGTATTGAGACAAAACAGGCATTCATATTCACTGTGTATGACCTAAAGCAATGTCGATCAGACCACCATGGAAATGTGAAAGTAAGCCTAGAAAAGATATTCAAAACTGTCCAATGACTGCATGTGCCTAATTCTGAAATGCTCACTTTCTGAATTTCAGCTGGTATACGCTGTTTACTTTCAGGATTCTCTTCTGAGTCTTCAAAAATATGTTTGAGAGTTTGTATATCCATTTTTAATTCCCCGGACTGCTTCATATTGTGCAGACCATCTAGTTACACTTAAGCTCTTTAGGGAAAAATCTAGATTGCCAAGTGTGTTTAAAAATTCCCCATCTTCATGGAGATCCAGAAAATAAAATATACAGCTCCTGCAAAATGCCAAAATAGTCAACAACTTCAAGCACAGTAGACACTGCCTTTACTCCAACAAGGTTGAGTGAATGGGCTGCACATGGTACATAGTCTGCATACCTGTTAATGTTTTTAAAGAGTGCTTGCAGCCCTTTCTCTGAGCCCTTCATGTTAGATGCACTATCATAGGAGTGACCATGGATATTTTCAACTGACAGCTTATGTTTGCCCAGAACTTCTTGCATATTGTTGAACAAGGTCATGAATGAACGGTTTTCTATTGACATAAATGTTAAAAATTTCTCACTGGGTTTTCCATTATAGCAGTATTGAACCACAATTACCAGCTGATCAAAATGCATCAGGTCAGGTGTAGCGTCAACAATAATAGAGTAGTATTTGGTGTCTAGATTGTTGATTTGAGTCACAATTTTATCTTGCACATGTTTCCCCATGATTTCTATCAGTTCTTCATACACTGTTTTGGATAGGTAATATTTACTTTTGCATTTTTACATTTTCTCAAGATGTTCATGTAAAAATGGGTCAAACTCTGCAATAAGTACAATGGTCCCCATGAAGTTTCCATTATTTGGTGAGCCCCACTTCTCCTCATGACCTCTAAATGCTAAACCTCTTTCACTTAAAAACTTTATAATAGCTACAACTCTTTTCAGTACTTCAAAATAGTACTGTATGTTTTTTCTCATCTGTTCCTCAAGTTGCTGGTCCACAGTGTTTTTATTTGACTTTTTTGTTATCCAGCACAACATTGCCTTCTTATGTTCCATGCTGTCTTCATGATTCTCCAGAGTTCTGAGTACATTCATCCAGTCAGAAAACCCACCTGTTGTAAGTAATGTTTGACATTTAGAAAAGAGTTTGCAAGCAAAACAGTATATACAGCCTTTGCTCTTTGAGTAAACTAACCAGGATCTCATCACGGTCTGATGATTTTTCAATCTTTTTTGAAGTATTTGTTTGAGAAACTTCGGTTTTGCTCCTTGTAAACCTTGCTAGATTTGGTATATACATCATCTGTTTTTTATTTTGAAAAAAACTGATGTCTTGCATTAAACAATTCTGTATAAAATCATTATCAACTGTTATGGGCCAGTTTGCGAGGTCACTGTATTCTTTGAAATCACTGAATTTGCTTCCTGTTTCCTGTTTCTGCTCTGTCTCTTCTTGTTCCATGGTACTTTCATGTTGACCACTATGATTGTCATCTGTATCAAAAGTGTCAACAGTGGGTTGATGATTGCTAGAAAGAGCTCCTATGGTTTGTGCACCATCACTGGCTTCACTGGTGCTTGCTTGGCTTGTTTCAGCTATAGGTGTTGACAAAGTTTGACTTGACATTGTAAAATAGTTTGATAATCTCACCACAGTTTAGCTCCTCTGGCCACCAGGCGGGGTAGAGGCAGTGGTGAGGTCGTAGGAGCAAAGGCTGGGGAAAGCTGAGAGGAATCGGCTGCAAAATGCCTTGAGCTGCCACTGCATGCAATGTGTATACCCTCAATTTCTTAGGCTGTATCAGAGGAACAGGGATGACCTCAAATAAATAACAATAGGCACTCTGATTTGGACAGCACATGAAGGAACTAATGATGTGAATCATTTCCTAGTCATGTTAAAATAAACACGTAACAAGCAGGCTAGCTGTGGAATACAAGTACAAACAACAAAAAGAGGTTAGAGAGTTTTCATGTGTTGTGTGAAATGCAGCTTAACATAGCCAGTTTCTGCTTCTCCTGCAGTAGTGGAATGCCCCTCTTTTGTCGGTTCTACCGAGCGAGCAGCTAATGATATGGAACAGTTTGGGGTATGTGTCATCAAAGAGGAAAAACAAAGCAAGTGGTGTGTCTTTCACTTCAGTGCCTTGAGAAATTGTTACTGCCAAACTGCAGCAGGATCATCGGTATAAACTGGCAGGGCAATGGTAGATTTCACAGGAAGGGGAGCCAGAAAATGCTGGCTGCCTTCATTACTGTCCAGGCTTCTTGCCCAGCTCTTTGCTTTAGTGCATGGAAGCACAGCGGGGTGGGGGGGTTGGTCTTTTTCTTAGACGGAGCCTACATTCAAGGTCACTTGAAGCAGACATTAAGCCAAAATACGCACAAACCCAGCTTGTTGCTGTGTTGGCATGCCTCCATCCTCCTCACTCCCTTCTCTCTTTCCTGTTTTAAAACTAATGCCAGTTACCTTGCTTGTACACGAAAGCAAGTGAGTAACATAACCAGAGCTATTTCTCCCTCCCCCCTCATAAACCCCCCCTGTGATTTTAAACCAGGATCAAATCCTGGTTTAGAATCCAGATTTGCGGTGTGTTGTGGTAGTTAACCAGAGTATCTGAATTTGTGACAGTGAACCAGAGTTAGTTTCTAACCGTGGTTACAAAGAAGAGATGATCAATTGGGAAAATCGAGGCACACATGGACTAGCATGTCATCAACAAGCTGGGTCCATACACATCTCAGCTTCATGTCATAAGAACTTTAGAGACGCCAATGTTAGATCAGGCCAAAGGCCCATCCAGTCCAACACTCTGTATCACACAGTGGCCAAAAATACCAGGTGCCATCAGGAGGTCCACCAGTGGGGCCAGGACATTAGAAGCCCTCCCACTGTTGACCCCCCCCAAGCACCAAGAAGACAGAGCATCACTTGCCCAGAGCCCCTATCTATACCTTGTGGTTAATAGCCACTAATGGACCTCTGCTCCATATGCTTATCTAATTGTGGCAGTGAATTCCATGTGTTCATCACTCTTTGGATGAAGAAGTACTTCCTTTTATCCGTTCTAACCCGACCGCTCAGCAATTTCATGGCGTGCCCATGAATTCTTGTATTGTAAGAAAGGGAGAAAAGTACCTCTTTCTCTACCTGCTCCATCCCATGCATAATCTTATAAACCTCAATCATGTCACCCCTCAGTCGTCGTTTCTCCAAGCTAAAGAGCCCTAAGCGCTTTAACCTTTCCTCATAGGGAAAGTGTTCCAACCCTTTTATCATTCAAGTTGCCCTTTTCTGCACTTTTTCCAAAGCTATAATATCCTTTTTAAGGTGTGGTGACCAGAACTGCACACATTATTCCAAATGAAGTCGCACCATTGATTTATACAGGGGCGTCATGATATTGGCTGATCTGTTTTCAATACCCTTCCTAATAATCCCCAGCATAGCAGTTTAGCATGTCAGTTTAGTGGGATGTCTGAATGCAGTTTGACTGAGTCTCATAAGATGGGCCATGATCCCCTGTTTCCACATTGCAGATATTATAGGTTGCAGTCAGCTGCTTTCCATCTAGAGTGGTAGAGTGATCAAAGGTTCCAGTTTTTCCCTATGTTCTGCCCTCTCCAATTCTTCTGACAGGAATAGCCACCTGCTCCCCTCCCACTTTGACAGCAACAGAGGGGGAATGATTTTCCAAGGCAAGGTAGTAAGTTTGAGACAGAAAATCTTTAAATATAATCAGTTCATGATTTACTATTAATTCCTCCCTACAGGCTGGGAACTAATGCTCAGATTTGGCTGAGGCCAAGGAATGAGTCTGCAGCTGCCTGATACAAAGCCCAAAAGGGTTTCTGTGTCATAAAGAGTTGTGTAGATGGGAGTACATTGACAAGAACAGATTTGCTCATCTTGGTGCTGCAGGATTCTATGTAGGCAATATAAATACAGCAAAGATTCTCACAGCATATCTATATATCTAATTCCCAACTTGTCCCCGGAGTGCGGATCGCTAAATTAGCGCTCCGGGGGCAGCTGGGGGGCCGGGGGAGCTTTGTGCACACGTGGGCCAGTCCCCACATGTGCACAAAAATAAAAAAAGTTGAAAAAAATTTCGGGGGGATGTTTAAATCCCCCCGAAAGTGCAAGAGCGTCTCCTGCACATGCGCAGGAGACGCTCTGCGACCTACCGGGCTTCCGTGCGGGGGAAGGGAGACAGGCAGGCAGGGCAGGCAGGCGGGGAAGGACCGGCCTCGCCACCGCCGCCTCCTCCTCCTCTTTGGAGCCGGCCGGCCTGCCGGCCAGGCAGGCAAACACACGGGCGAGGGGGAGGGCGGGGAAGGACCGGCCTCGCCGCCGCCTTTTGGGAGCCGGCAGGCAGGCAGGCCGGGCTGGCTGGCTGGCGGGCGGGCGGGGAAAGACTGGCCTCGCCGCCTCCTCCTCTCCGGCAGGCAGGCAGGGCG
>NW_015168690.1:68748-82146 GCF_001447785.1 Gekko japonicus
CTTCATTGCCGCCACCGCCACCTCTTCGGAGCCGGCGGGCGGGCGGGGGGGAAGGACAGGCCTCGCCGGCCGCCGCCACCGTGCCCGGCAAAGGGGGGGGAGGACAGGCCTCTCTACCTCGGAGCTGGGCGGGGGGGAACCGGCCTCGCCGCCACCGCCTGGGGGAGAACGAGTGGGGGGGAGAGGAGACGGAGCTCTTCTCCCCCCCCGCGAGTATCGCGGGTCCCCCTCTTGTACAGGATCTACTGCCCTCACCATAAGCAATCACAATTAATACCTTTTCTCCTGAGATTAGGAAGGAAGAGCATCTAGTTTGACAGTTATGATATTCAGCTTCATATATCAGACACTGAGACATGAAGCTGAATCTGAATTGGGAATCGATGGAAACAATATGGGTAGAGAAGGATACGAGCAGAAGAGTGAAAGAGCAAGAGTGACTGAAGTAGAACTGCCCAATGGTGGGATACTAACCACTGGTAACCCCAGCTGTTCGTATTAACTCAGTAGAACAGGAGGAGAAAAACGGGAAGGAAATAACATCTTTCCAACACTGCAATGTCACTTTCAGCATGACCCTGGAAGTGCCATTATTGCATTGGAGTGACACTCAAGGACTCCCCTAAAGGGGGCAAATCCTACAGTGTGACCTCTAAGTGATGACATCACTTCTGGGGTCACACCAGACTGATCCCTATTTGCATGTTTCTGTTCCCCTAAACCTCCTACCAGTTTCCAACACTGGGCTGGCAACCCTAGACTGAAGGGATGATGTTGAAGGAAGCAGAATAGGAGCAGGATAGGGTTGCTGAGTATTTGGTAGATGGGGGAGAAGGTATAGTGAAGCCCTTTGTATCTGCAGTGATACATCCCTAACACTGTGGTGATGTTCCTGAGAAGATAATAGTATGTGAAACAGCTCTATAAGAACAAATTTAGCATCCAGTGGCACCTTTGACCAGCAAAGGTTTATTCAACATATGAGCTTTCGTGTGCATGCACACTTTTTTCAAATACATTGGTATGGAAGGTAGAGTTCAAACGTATAGACGGAGGCTGAACAGCAAATTAACATGTAACATGATGAAGATGTTTTAAGATATGCAAAGACAAAACTACATAACAAGCTGAGGTTATAAGGTCAACAATTGTTTTGGTTTAGTTAAGGGATCCCTCATGATTGTGAGGACTTTGTGCTACCTTTCTTTTGTGTTTAAATGTATATCTGCCCTCCAATGGTATAAACGGAATTAGTGATGAACTGTGTTGGGAGAAACTGGTGGCCCTTATTATGGAATGGTTAGTGGCCCAATACCCAAACGCTCAACTAATTGTGGGGGGTGATTTTAACGCCAGGATCGGGTCCTCAATTATGGATCAGGAGGATGGGGGGTGTCCATATGGGAACATCTTAGCTGGTGGGCGTACCCTCCAGGATCCGGTTATTAATAGGGCTGGTAGGAGATTTCTGGAGACTCTTGCAATGTTTAATTTATTAGTGCTGAACGGCACAAGGTGGGACTCTTCAAAGGGGACTTTTACCTATTTCTCCGGCTTGCGGAAAAGTACCATTGACTTTGTGGCCGTCTCGGGGGACCTGTTAGAACAAATCCTTTCTTTTGAGGTGATTGAGTCCATACACAGTGACTATAAGCCACTGTTAGTAATTGCATGCGGCCGGAAGGAAATAACTAGGGCCTCGGACGATTTTAATGGGGATGCCCCATCACATAGGAGACCTAAATGGACTACAAATGTCCAGGAATCAATCGCGGAGGTACTCCCTAGCGTGGGAGTGGTTTCGAATTGCACTGACCAAACCATGGAAGAGGTTGACGTGATTCTCTCTTATGAGAGTATTGTGGAACAGTTAAAACCTCTATTTTTGAAAGAGAGTTCCGTTAACACCTCTTCCGAGCTGAGAGTCAAGTGATTTAATAGAGAGTGTGCACAATCCAAGAGATATTTGTTGAAATGGATCAGGTTAGCTAGAAGAGATAGGGACCTGGAATCCTTTAGGTTAGTAGGTACAGCTAGAAGACAATATAAAGATCTTTTAAAGGAAAAGAAGATAGCATGTACTGCCCGCCTATGGGCGGAGCTCCAAGAGGCGGTTAGGGGTAGGAATGAAGGTAGCTTCTGGCGCCTAATTTCAGCAGGCTTTAATGGTAAATCAATGATGAGGGGTTCTAATATCCAAGCTGAGACCTGGTTTGCCCATTTCGCCAAAGTTGTGATTGTGAGAATATCCAGGTAAATCCCTCTCTTTCCGCACTACCACATTGGCCAGAGGTAACAGAGCGTGAGGTGAGGTCATTGATCAAATCCACACCCAGTGGTAAATCTCCCGGCGAGGACTTAATTCCAATTGAGTGCTTTAAAGCATTTATTGATTGGTGGGCTCCAATGCTGGCTAAGCTTTTTACCTTGATTGATAGAACCGGCAGACTCCCTAAGGGTTGAACCACAAGTATTATTGTCCCAATTTATAAGAAGGGTGAAGAGTGTGATCCATGTAATTATAGGCCAATTAGTTTACTGTCAGTTGCGTCCAAATTATATAGTAGTCATCTAAAAAATAAACTTGAAGATCAAGTTATAGAGAACAATTTAATTCATCCCCTTCAAATTGGATTAAAAAAAGAGCACTCAACTATTGAACACTGCCAAACTTTATACACCCTGGCCTCTTCGGCGGTTAGGGCCCCCACAAAGGCCCTGTATGCTGCCTTTATGGATCTAGCAGCAGCCTTTGATTCTCTAGACAGAGGCAGACTATGGCAGAAAATTAGGAACATAAATATTGATCCCCGGTCGATTAAATTAATTGGCCTGTTGTACAGTAATAGGAGCTGCGGTGGCTCAAGTGGTTAAGACGCTGAACTGCAGGCTGTGGAAGGTCAGTAGTTCAGCGGTTCAAGACCCGGGTGCCACAAGACAGGGTGAGCTCCTGTCTCTAGTTCCAGCTCCTGCCAACCTAGCAGTTCAAAAGCAAGAAATTGCAAGTAGATAAATAGGGACCACTTCGGTGGGAAGGTAACAGCGTTCCGTGCGCCTTGGTGTTTAGTCATGCCGGCCACATGACCACGGAAACATCTTCGGACAGCGCTGGCTCTTCGGCTTTGAAACGGAGATGAGCACCGCAACCCTAGAGTCGGATTCGACTGGCTTTCGAGCAAGGGAACCTTTACCTTTACAGTAACACCAGTGTCAAGGTCAAGGTCGGAGGGGAGGGCCAGCTCACGGAAGATATACTTGTGCACAAGGGAGTGAAACAGGGTTGTGTGCTAGCTCCCACCCTGTTTAATTTGTATTTGAACAACCTAATTGCCAATTTGGAAGGTAGTGAACTTATGCCACCAGCCTTAGGGCAATACAAAGTTCCAATTCTTTTGTATGCGGACGATATGGTTCTTCTTTCTGTAACCAAGATTGGTCTAAGGAGGTTACTTAATAAATTGGGCGAACTACACCAAATCTAAAGTGCTAGTTTTCAGGAAGACCCAAGAAATCCGTTTGAAGTATTCTCTAAGTTCATTATTCTTGATCTTCAAGGTTTCTTTCTACCCAGTCATAGAATGCTATCCAGTTATCTTTTCCCATTTTGCTTACTTCTGTCTTTCAAACAGTTCGATAATATGTCCATTTCTACTGTCTCAAAAATTTTTTGTCAAAAGGTCCCTTTTTGTTGGTATCTCTGATTTCTTCCAATACTTAGCATATAGAATTCTTGCTGCCGTGACTATGTGTATAATTAAATATTTAACTTGATAACATCAAGGCATAGTATTAAGTAAGAACATTTCAGGTTTAAATGGTAACATTGCTGAATGTATTTTTTGTAACATCTCATGAAACCTTCTCCAATATAACATCACATCTTTACACTTCCACCAAACGTGGAAAAAACTTCCCACCCATGTCTTACATTTCCAACACTTATCAGACATTCCATGATACATTTTGACTAATTTTTCTGGTGTTATATACCATCTATAAAACATTTTATATAAATTCTCTTTAAAAGGAACCGATTTTGTATATTATTACCAAAACGTTGGGTCCACTTTAACATACAATCTTTAATCAACTCATCCTCCATCTTTATCTGTAATAAAAATACATAACATTTCTTAATCAATTTCTCTTTTGTTTCACATAAAAGCATGTCAAATTCCAATTGTTCTGCCTCAAACCCTTGAAGTTTATCTTTAACGTATCTTGATTCTAATTGTGCTCTTGTCTACCAGACCAAATAAATATCCTGTTTCCCTAGTTCTTCTTTGGACTTTAACCTGTCTTCCTTTCCTAGTAAATCTTCATATCTAGGTATTTTTTTCTTCTCTAATAATACAGGTTGAATAAATGCTTCCAGTCGGGAGACCCATTTCGGAATCTTCACATATATTTTATGCCTGATTCTTTCCCATACTACCATCAGTGCCTTCCTCATAAAATGATTGTTGAAGTATTTATGGTTACCCGTTTTTTGATACCAGAGGAATGTATGCCATCCTAGTTTTAAATCATGTCCCTCTAATTTTAACAGTCTCATATTTTCAATTCTTATCCATTCTTGGATCCATATCATTGCACAAGCTTTAAAATGTATTTCCTCAGTCTTTTCAATTGATTTCTGTCTTACTTTAATTGTCATGTCATCAGCATAAGCAAACTTCCTGGATATCATCTCGGGAGCATCAGAGATTTATAGATTGAACAGAACTGGAGCAAGGACCGAGCCCTTGGGTAAACTGTTATTCAGCTTCTTCTGCTTGCTGGTTGTCTGCCCCATAATTATTTATAATTGCCTCTGTTAGGCTCTATTAGGCTCTGTCTGGTTCTTGTGCCATAGTATCCTGGGGTGCCTCTTCAATTTATATTCTACATCAAGGCCTCCTCTTGGGTGAGCTGTAGCCAACTTCTCTATCAGCTTTGCTGCTCCTACTGATCTCCTCCCACCCATTCCTTGCTGTGCAGGTTTTTGATACATTTTTGACATAGTTGGAAAGTAGCTGTTTCAACCACAGTGGTGCCGCATCACTTTTGTCCCTTCCATATTTACTTCATGCTGGAAAGTCACCCCCCCTTCCCTCCATTATATTTAAAGATTATTCCCAGGATGAAGAATGCTATAATGAAATAACTTTATGGGAACCAGATTTATAGGGGCTATTACTGTATTATTTGGGAATACAGGAGGTATTCTGTTAAGAAGCATTTATGAAGGAAAGGAGCTGCATATTGGAAAAACATTCAGCAAACTGGGACTTTGGAAGAAAAGGAAGAAAATATAACACACTTGTTTCAGGAGCCAACTTTAATCTAGTTTTTTTCAAATGGTCTCCAGCACAGATCTTGAAAGAGTCTTAACAGTCAACTACCCCAGAACACAGAACAATTAGAAACAATATAGACCCAACCCAAACAGATGTGCAACAGTATCACCCACTGGTAGGTGTGGTTATATAGTCATTACAGAAGGCTGAAAAAATATCCAGTGCTATGCAAGAAGGAATATTCTCACTAAAGTGTGCTGGTGTGTGCTGGCACACTAATTGTTTGCCCTTAGCACACAGCTGTTTGGCTGAGCACAGGGTGATGAAATTCTCTCCTGCTCTCCTGGGGTTGCTGTTGTATTACAGCTTGCTTTCACCCAGGTCCCTCAATCGTGCAGGAGAGATACAAAGCCAAGCCTCCCTTCCCTCCATTGGCTCCATTGGCTGTGGTCTCCTCCCCCCTCCTCCTCATTTGAAGAGGAAAGGAGGGTGAGGGGGGGGCAAAGTTGGAGTCCTGTGGCATCTTTAAGACCAACAAAGTTTTATTCCAGGTGTAAGCTTTCACGTGCATGCACACTTCTTCACAGGGAGGGAGGGAGGGAGGGAAGGAGGGAGGGAGGGAGGGAGGGGAGATTCTTCTGGCAAGCACAATTTACATTGAGATCGCCCTGCTTTGCTGTTTACTTTGAGACTTGATCACTCTCTCACACACAAACACATATGTGTGTGTTAAAAGGAACAGGTGCAACAAAGGGGAAAGGAGAATTAAAAGGAAATTATTTTGGCTTATACTGAATCTTTTTTTAGATTAGATTTCTCTGTGCCTATCTGGGATTTTATTTTCTTTCAAAAAGACTACAGAGATCAGTTCCCCTGGAGGAAATTACTTATCTTTGGAGGGTGGATTCTGTTGCATTCTACCCTGCTGAGGTCTCTCCCCTCCCCAAACCCTGCCCTCCCCAGGCTCTATCCCCAAATCTCTCATGCAGAGCTGGCAATTTTATGATTGGACTATATGGGGTATTTGACAAGATGCAAATTTGAGCACTGAGCTATATCTAAATTAGGCTCTTCTTTGACTTTTCCAGATAGAGTTAGTGATGATGCCCAGTGACTGATCTTCTCTGAAGGCATTTCACAATTTTTGTTATTCCTGTGATCATTTTACAAGATAGTCAATGACAGTTACCAAAATTTAAATTAAGTAGTTCAGCTACTCTTTAGATATAATCTTAATGAGATCTTTTTTACCCTTAACCCAACTTTCTTATCTTGATTTTACATTGCATGTATCAACAAAGGATCAAAGAAATAAAGTCAATATGGTGTAATAGAAAAAGACCCAAATTAAGAATTAGAACACTGTTAGGGTCTTAGTGTGCTCAATCAAGATTTCTCATTTTAACTACCATAGGTGGGCATCCGTGTTGGTCTGAAGCAATAGAATAAAGTTAGAGTCCAGTATGAGCTTTTGTGTGCGCACACACACTTCTTCATTGTGCATGCACACAAAAACTGGACTCTCACAACTTTAATGCTAGTAGCTCTTCTGGCTCACAAAGCAGAATTTTTCCTTATAATACTCCACAGCTTAGAGGGAACATTGGCAAGAAGGAAGCTCTCCCTCCAGCCCCTGTATTCCCCAGTTGGTGGCATTTGCTGGGTAATCAGAAATAAAAATCAGAGGAGGAATAAAAATCCCCTTGTAGCATCCAATCAAGAACACCTTTGGTTGTTTTGGAAGGCAATACACAAAGAAATTGCTCTGCAGCCTAACCTCCAATCAGCATCAGCCAGGCAGATGACATCAGCTGTATCCCTGCTTCATAGAATCATAGAACCACCTAGTTGGAAGGAGCCATACAGGCCATCTAGTCCAACCCCCTGCTCCATGCTCCTCCTGCACAATCAAATCTCTATTGAGCACTGCCTGCCCTCAACAAATAAGGTCAGGAAAACCATTTTCTTTCTTGGGGACTGATGCCAGAAGAAAGGGATGCTGGCACATGAAAGAACCTCCAATGAGCCAGTGCTCTTTTATTCTTGGTTCTGACGGCATACCTTCCTCTGAGCACATACAAGCTTCTGTAAATCACATAAATGAAGAAACTCTTCCTTGGAAGCTAACACTGGCTCCTAGGCAGAGCATCTGCCTTGTGTTCTAATTTTTGAAGAAATGCAGTTTAGAAATGCCATAAATAAAAACTGGGAGGAGGAGGAATTGGTTTGTAAGATTTGTTTCCAGAGTTTCAGAGCAGCTGGCAGGGGTTCAGTGATCTTCTTGAATTTATGATAGGAACCTTCATTGTTTTAGTTCCAAAAACAATCATGTCATATTTGTTTTATCTCCAAAAGAATCCAGTTGTAGTTGCTGGAGAGTTACTATTTAATGTGTTAGTAATGCCTTTCTCACACAGTTTTGCACTTAAAGCAAAAAAAACCAGAACGACACATTTTAATGACACAGGTTGAAAGCCTGTGCCTCTATTACTTTTATTTTGTTATGATTAATCAGCAAAAATTAGAAATTATACTAAATAATTGTATGAAAATTTGTAAGAGTACCATGGTCCTTCTGGCAAACTATCTTTTATATTATTTCATTGTAGGTCAGGTCTATTCTCATCCACACAAGGGCCAGTCTGCCATCAGAAAGCATGAAGGGGGGTGGGGCGGAGCTACCGGTGCATGGCGCACGGCTGAATCCTGAGCTCCCGTCCCTATCTCCCTAATTCCTACCTAAAATAGTTTTTCAACGTCTCCATGCCGAAGAAAAATACAAATAAAGCTGTCGGAACACCATCTGCGACTCGGAGAGGCGGAACAAAATCGGTACGTACGTTTTTTACAACGATAGCTCCAGAAGAGCTATTTCTCACGGCCTCCCCGGACTCTGACAAAATGGCGCCCGATACGTTGCCCAACGACCCGACCGACCCCCTATCCCGAAAAGACCTAGCTGCCTTAAAAGATGACATTATTGACTCTATGTCTACCATAGTCTCTAAATTACTCCAACCCATACAAAATTCTTTGCAAGATATGGCGAAAGAAATTACTGAAGCTTCGAAAGCTGCAGAAACAGCCACGCAAATGGCGACGGCTATGCAGGATGATATACGATCCCTGCAAAACTCTGATATGACTATGCAAAATAGAATTACTTCGCTTGAGAACAAGTGGCGGCAGTATAATTTGAAATTTAGGGGGTTCAAGGAGGGGTCTAAAGAGTCTCAAAATATAGCCCATTTTATGGCTACTTGGTTAGCTAAAGTAATGCAACTCGATGATGGCGTCGCACCAGCAATAGCTAAGGCTCAACGCCTAGGACCGTTAGCGATGGCACGCAAAGGCAAACCAAGAGACATTTTAGTTCAGTTTATTTACTTACGATCCAGAGACAAAATCCTCAAAATAGCAAAACAAAAAGGATCCCTGGCTTTTGGTGAACAAAAGATCATTGTATTGCTTGACCTAGCCCCGGAAATCCTGCTCAAACGGAGATCCCTTAAGAATATCACAGCCAGACGTCACGAAGCGAAGATTCGGTTCCATTGGTCCCCAACCTCGGATATTTTGATCTACAAAAACGGCTTACTGCACCAAGCGACCGATTGTGCATCAGGAATAACATTACTTTCTGCGGTAGGAATCAAGCTATCTCCAGCGGAAGAAGAAGAACTGTTAAAGACCTGACTCTTTTTTATATGCTTTTCTCAAGGAAGATGGAAGCCTTTATGCAACTGACTTTGGATCTAGCTCTACTTTCCTCGTTATTGTTCCTGACGACTGTGGTTATATAGGAACAACACTGTAAGACTGTTCTTTAAAAGTTGAAAAATGTTTGTTTGAAAAGTTTAAAAATAGTTATAAGGATAATTATTTAGCAATGAGGTAATTGCAACAAAAATAATTTAACTGTTTTTGAGTTAAATTGGAAGGCAGATGCAATGCAGTATTTGCATTTTTTATGTTATTTTATTTGTATTTGAATGTCAACAGGTAGAGAGAGGCTTTATAAGAATTGAAATATTTATTTTAGCAGACTGGTGAATGCTGCTTTATTTACAGGTTAAATATGTGAACAAAATAGGAGATTATTTCTTTAGTGAATAAGGGGACTGGAAACCTATAGTTCCAGGCTTTATTTGTTAAATATTTGGGCTAGTTAATTATGTTGGCAATGAAGTAATTGCTTTCCTTATTGAAAGAATAAATATTTTTATGTTAAAAAATTTTTTTATTATGGACAACGCAACTTTATGGACTTCTATAAGTGTATAGAAACCTTTGATATTTAAAAGGTGGTTAGATGGTAAATGAGAGATAAAAATATACTTTGGTTTATTTTTTCTCTATAGACATTATTAAAAAGCATTGTGTCAACAAAACTAAAGGAAAATACAGGTTTATAACCTTTGTATATTAAACAACTAAGGTTGTAAAGGAAAATGGATCTACCTGGAAAAGGAGACAATTATTAGAAAATATTATTCTGTTTAATTATTGTACAGTTATTATAGGGAGAGGGAGGGGGCCAGTTATAGTGAAACAGGTTGAACTCTTTTCTCTGCCCCCCTGGTATAGTTTAAGTGTCCTTACAGGAGTGTCTGTTGTAACACTCCTTCTAGCTACCTAGTTTAGGTTAGCTAGCCTAGGCACTACCCTCTTTTGTGAGTGGGTATCTTTTTTTCTTCTTTTTTCCTTTTTTGTTGTGGGTGTGTGTTGTGGTTGTTAGTTAGCTTAAGTTTTGATGCAACAATTCACCATTGCAACATGGAACGCCCGAGGTTTGAATAATAAAATTAAGGTTAAGAGAGCGTCTAACTATTGGTTTAAACAAAAAACTCAAATATTATGTATTCAAGAAACTCATTTGAAGAATGCACTTTTCCCGGTTTTGAGGTCAAAGTGGTTTTCACAGCAATTTCAAGCAAAAGGTTCCTCGAAAGCAAGAGGGACTGCCATTCTAATTTCACACAACCTACCTTTCCAACACAAAAAAGTGACATAGACCCCAATGGTAGATATATTTTTATTCAAGGAGATCTCTTTGGACAACCAATTACTATTGCTAGCATTTATGCTCCTAATTCTGATCAACTGTCCTTTGTAAGATCTACTTTTCAAAAACTACTAGACTTTGCTGAGGGTGAAATCATTATAGGAGCAGATTTGAACTTTATAGTAAACCCTAATTTAGATAAAACTCATCGTTCTTTAGAAAGTAAAAAAAAACATTGGCCTCTCACTGAACTTAATAACATTTTCAAGCATTTTGGTTTTACAGATGCCTGGAGAACCCTTAATCCGGGAGACCGACAATATACATTTTATTCTCCAAGGCACCAGGTTTACTCCTGTATAGACTATTTACTGATGACAGGTAATTTGGTGTCTAGAATTATAGATACAGATATTGGCCCAACCATAATTTCTGACCACTCCTGGGTCTCATGTACAGTTAAATCTCTACAAAGCGAAAACAAAGATTCAGCTGGAAGATGAATATGTTTTTATTGCAACCAGAGCATATCAAACAAGATATAATAACTAAAATTGATGACTATTTTAAATTTAATGCAGACTGTCCAGCCTCCCAACTTTCTATTTGGGAAGCTTTTAAAGCAACTATGCGAGGTAATTTGATCTCCATAGCATCCTCCTATAAAAAAACAAACAAAAAATTGTTAATGAATTAATGGAAAATATAACTAATTTGGAGCAGAAACATAAGCGACATGGGGGTATTAAGAACTATAAAAAATTACGAGAAAGGAAAAAGCTAGAATTACTAGAGAGCACAAATACAAAAACAAATGATGTATGTTAAACAAAAAATTATTACAAAAACTCCAAAATCAATAAAGCTCTTAAAAAATAGAGTAGATAAGAAAAAAAGGACATCAACAATTTACGCAATAAAAGATAAAGACAACAAAGTTCATACTTCTCCAAAAAAAATAGCTTCCATTTTTGCTGACTTTTATTCTGACTTATATACATCTTCACATCCTTCAGAAATTTATATTAAGAATTATTTAGAGTCAATTATCGGTCTCCTGGAGGGGGACTGAGTGCAGGAGGCTCGGCCGGCCCCCCCGTTTCCCTGGCAAGGACGGGGGCGAGTCCGGCTTGCCTTGAAGCAGAAGCGTCGGGCAGCACAGGAACGTGGCGCCATGTTTCCTGCCAGCAGCAGCCAGCCGTGTTTTTAACATTTCTAATTTTTTTTTGTGTTATGAAAGAATACTTTTCATGATTACCCAAAAGATTTTTGAAGTCTACAACTGATGCGGAAATAAAAAGCGAAACTAATGCCCCTTTGGAGGATACTTCTTACTGATAAGAAGCGGCCGTGAACGTTATTCGGAAAACGAAATTGAAGAAGATGACGGGGGTAAGAAAAACATTTGCTGAAATCTAAAACCACCTTGCTGAGAGTTTAAACTTGAGTAGAACTAAAATAGACCTTGAGATACTTAAGAGACTTTGTATTGTTGATTTGTGAACGCGGAGGAAAAGTGGAATGTAGAATCTGAATAAAATGGAGGTCGCCACTGTATGTAAAGAGATAAAGGAGACTGCAATGAGTGAACTCAGGTCTGAAAGTTTTCAAAAACTTTTACAAGAAGAAATACAGAAGGCACTTGGTTCATTTTGGGACAATTTTTTGAGAAACGCACAGAATCCATCTGGCCAAGAGGATAGTAATATACAACAAATAGAAGATGGAGAAGAAAGGAAGGAAGCACAGCTAATTAGACAGGAGGGAGAGCTGAAAGTAACGCTGCATGCACCTACAGAAGAAGAGACCTATGAAGACAGTTTACCAAGTATAACAGAAGAAGGAGAAAAAGTGAAAACAGAAGGGAGAAACAGAATTTCTTTATTAAATCCCCAGCGCAGAGCGAAAACTGGAGAAATAAGAAGGAAAAAAGCGAGGGAAAATTTAAAGGGATTGACTATAGTAACAAACAAGAGAGCTGGGACTTAAAGCAACAGTGGACAGATAAAGAATATAAAGACCAGCGGCATATGAGGGAAACAAGAGAAAACCAGAATAGAAAAGAAATTAAATATAATGGCATTACTGTATGTAATAGTGATTGGAAATAAAACGTGATAGCAATGCTATGTGTAACAGGGATTGAAGATTTAAGAGGCAATACTACAGGTTTAAGTTAAACATTAAGATTAGAGAATCCTTTTGTGATCAGATAATCTTGTTTATTTGGGAAATACTGTAAAGTTTCGTGTAATTTGAGAAATTCAAATCTGAAAATTAAATAGATATTTTGGCCGGGGATGTATCATCTTTAGTTGGGGCCGCCAGATATGAGTTTAGCTTAAGGTGTAATGCGAGGCAGGAAAGAAATAGATCACTATGCCATGGTAAAGAAGGTTATTTTCTAAAATTTGAGGGAATAGCGGTTAATAAGGCAAGTGATGAAGGAAAATAGAAGATGACTTTAATCTGAGGGAGAACAAATATACAATAGAAGCAGTAATGTATTAGGGTCTTAGCAGGTAGGCTTGCTGGGGATAAGTATAAAAGTTGATTACTATGAGATTTAAGAAACTAGAGAAAGATGGCATAGATAGTGAGAAAATACAGTTCAGATAGATATTTGTAAAATGTGTTGTGATGTCAACCTAAGAATTTAAGGGGGAATGGGATAGAGAACTATATAATTGTATTAATTCTTCTGTGTTAAATGCTAATATCAATATTGTAATTAATTTAAGTTTGGGTAGTATATATGATTTGGAAAGCCAAATGAAATAATTGGTGGAAATGTGGGAATAAGTTAAAATGTCAGCATTATAAAGGATAAATTAAGTTGACTAGGAATATATGCAATGGAAAATATTAATCTGATATATGTGTTAATGGAGAGACAGTAGAATTTATGGAAAATAATTTGATTGAGGTAACATGGAAAGCTATCAGGTATAGTTTGGGGATGTTTAGGTGGTGGTTGTTTGTTTGTTTGTTTGTTTTTTTTTTGTTTTTGAAAAAATCAATAAATATAATTATTAAAAAAAACCAAAAAAACCCCAATCCTTCGGGTATCAACCATTTGTAATTTGTTTGGTGTTTTTGTAAGAAGATGGTCAG
>NW_015168690.1:82706-96014 GCF_001447785.1 Gekko japonicus
TTTAAAATCCATGAATTTTGGACCTAATTTTTTAAATTTTATACAGGCTATTTACACTAAACCAAATTCATTAATTTCAGTGAACCAAATTAATTCATCCAGCATACAATTACAGCGAGGTACCCGCCAAGGGTGCCCTCTCTCCCCTCTTTTATTTGCATTATCCTTAGAGCCCTTAGCATATGCTATACGGGCAGACCCTAAAATACAAGGTATTAATATTTTCTCTGCTCATTGTAAAATGAGCCTTTTTGCAGACGATATAGTATTTTATTTAAAGAAACCCAAAATCACACTTCAACCATTATTAGGCCATATCACTGCATTTGGCGAAGCTTCTGGTTTTTTGATCAATTATTCAAAATCGATTCTATACCCGATAAGTCTCCCAGTCCAAGAGTTGACATGGATAACGACACACTACCCCTTTAAAACAGTATCCGCCCACTGGAAACATCTGGGCATTAATATACCAGTAAAGTTAGATAATTTATATCAATGTAATTTTAAACCATTGACAGACACTATGTCTAAACTTTTAGAAGAGTGGGGGAAATTGCGGTTATCCTTATTGGAAAAGATTGATTTACTTAAATCTATGATTCTCCCCAAATTTTTGTTTTTATTCCAGAATCTACCACACGAAATTCCCCCTAAAGATTTCCGTGAGTGGAACTCAAAAATTACTAATTTTCTTTGGAATTCTAAAAAGCCCAGACTAAATAAAATACTATTGTTTAAACCTAAAAAATGGGGAGGACTAGCCCTTCCGAACCTAACCAAATACTACGAGGCTGCCCATCTTAAGGCTATATTATATTATGCAAATCCTGAGTGTGAAAAATCTTGGGTGACAATAGAAGGACAAGGCCTAAATGCAGACCTTCTTCACGAATCCATTTGGAATAGCCCGAAGGATAGGAAATGGAGAACTCATACCAATAGATTTTTGAACTTTACATTGAAAATATGAGATAAGTATAGGACACTCCTTACATCAGAAACATCTTTAATGGCAGCTTTTCTAGGGCAAAGGTGGTTTCCTCCAGGTAGAGCCCAACAGGACTATAAGAACTTCCGAGAGAAAAATATTTTTTGGCTGAAAGATATTATGCTTAAAGGAAAGCTTCTTACGCAAGACCAATTTGTTCAAGTAATAAAAACCAAACTACCTTGGCTGCAATATTGCCAATTGCAGCATATGTATACTAGGGTAGCCACCTCCTCTGACTTAAATAGACCACCGCTACAGTTTGAAAAACTACTGGCTAAATCAAGTAGAAATACTAAAGGGGCCATAACAATCATTTATAATGCCTTAAATGAAAGATCGTGGATAATAAAAAATTCAGTTCAAACAAAATGGGAAAAGGATCTGCGAACCACGATAGACGATAAAACTTGGACTAGGATTTGGAATTCTTTCCAAATGACAACAAATAACTTGGCTATGCGAATCCAATCATATAAATTGTATTCAAGATGGTACTTAACTCCTGAAAGACTATACCATTGCAAACACAAGTCCTCTCCAGATTGCTGGAAAGGGTGTGGTATGAAAGGAACGCTCATTCATTGTTGGTGGGAATGTCCCTTTGTAAATAAATATTGGATTCGGATTAGGAAAATTATACAGAAAATTACTGGATGTGTCCTACCTTTTACTCCGGAAACTTTTCTTTTGGGTAATTATAAGAACTATACGATTTCACAGGAGAAACAAGAGCTAACAGCTATTTTATTATCGGCAGCAAAAACTCTATTAGCTCAGCGATGGAATAAACCTGACATTCCAACTATAAAACAATGGATTGCAAAATGTTGGGACTACGTAGTATCTGACAAAATTACTGAGCAAATCCTCGCACTGAACTCTCCGTCCCGACCTGATAGGTTTTTAACAAGATGGTTTTCTTTTTTTCAATATACCAATAGAAACCCGGGTTCTATCTTTGTACTTCCCACGAAATATTTAGAATTTTCGTTTTATTAAAGGGCGAATTGAACTTGATATGGAAACTTAAATATATATATTGTTGCATCTGGCTTTGGTAATGTTTTAATTATTGATATTGTTATATAATGTTCTATGTTAATGTTATTGTTCAAGATGTGTTATATTGAAAACTTAATAAAAACATTTAAAAAAAAGAAAGAAAGAAAGCATGAAGTATCATTTTGCCATAGAGTTGCTGTATTCAAGTTTCTCAGTCTGAACAGCCTAATTTGTATAGTATGAAAATTGTTTTCTAAATATGCAAATCAAGCACTTTAATTGTTGTCTTATCTATCAGTTGCTTTCAGGGGTTATTTCCTGCAGGAGGGCACAGGAGTGGAGCTCCGGCAGTAAGAATCCCAGGGGGCGGGCACATGCAACAAGCCCCACCCCCTGCTCCCAGCAGCCCTCAGTTAGAGCAAGAAGCAGCCAGGTAAGCTGCAGAGCCCCCCCCCCGCGGCCCCCCGGGCCAAAACAGTCCAGTGGTACCTTTAAGACCAAGTTTATTCAGGTACAAGCTCTCCCTCCTCTGCCAGGACAGATCTGCACATCCCTCCCCCCAATAGCTAGCAATCCAAAATAGTCCAGTGGAGCCTGAGTGGTGGGTGTTGCCTTCTGGCACACTTCCGGTGATGTCAGGGGGTATGGCATATGCAAATAAGTTATGCTAATGTGTTATGCTAATGAGCTCCTGCACCTCTTTTTCTACAAAATGATCCCTGGTTGCTTTGCATTTCCTCCTGGTAACTGTCACAAAAAAGATTGGGGAAGAATCATAGAAATTTTCCCAGACACCTTGTTCATGCCAGGCATTTCTCTAAGAGAAAGTAAAATGGAGCAAGGACTGGTGCCCTGTTGTCTCTGAAGTTGTTGTCCAAGCTGTATGCAGCTCTGCATCTGTTCGGTTAATGTGGAAGTTACCATTTCCAAATCTGGGTTGGGAAATTTCTGAATATTTTGGGTGGAGCCTTGGAAGGAGGGGTTTGGAGAGGGTGGGGGCTTCAGTGGGGTATAATGACATGGACTCCACCCTCCAAGCAGCCATTTTTTCCAGAGAAACTAATCTCTGTAGTCTGAAGATCCATGGGCTCAATGAGAAAGACAGATTATAAATAATGTAAATAAATAAATAAGTTGTAATTCTAGGAGTTCTCCAGGTCCCACTTGGGGGTTGATAACCCTAGTGGATGTACCCATGTAGGAGGTTCTGGTTTGCTTTTCTCCCAGGTGTTGCATTCTTGACAAGTGAATACTAAAAATACTTATATCCCCCTCACATTAGCTTGTGCTTACGGATCTAAGGTTAGGACCAAAGAGGAAATGGGGATTGGTACCGCCAGGCAGAAACCTTTCTAAAATTTTGCCTTCTGACTCTTACTCTACAAAAGCTAGAGACTTACATACCTGAAGGACCGCCTTTCCCCATATGTTCCCCAGAAAGCACTGCGATCGGGGACCCAGAATCGGCTGGTCCTCCCGACTATCAAGGAGGCCAGGCTAGTGACAATGAGGCTTTCTCGGTGGCAGCTCCACTCTGGTGGAATGAGCTCCCGGAGGAGATCAGGACCCAGTGGGACCTATTATAGTTCCACAGGGCATGTAAAACAGAGCTCTTCCGCCAAGCCTTTGGAGATGCCACCATCATTGCCACCACTGACATCTATGGAAAGCGAGCCCTACCCCCTGGAGTCCCCAGTTATAGCCCAACTCGAGCGCCTGGACACCTGAAGCTGACTGTACACTGAGGAATCAATGCTAACACTTCAATAAGCTATTATGCTCATTGTTTTAAATTTGAGATTGGATTTTATATTGTACATTGTATTATTATATTGTATTTTTATACTGTTGTGTAAGCTGCCCTGAGCCAGCCTTGCTGGGAGGGCAGGGTAAAAATCTAATAAATAAATAAATAATTTTTAAAGATGAAACCTGGAGACACAGGCCAGATAATGGGTGGTGTGACCAGATTCCAGATATAACTTGCCAACCAGGCTATATGACAACTCTACCTTGGCATCTTGCCCTCTTCAACAGCAGGTATCATTGTGACAGAGCAGCAAAGCGATTCATGATTCTTGGAGGGAAATGATAAAAACAGAGACTGGTGTACACCTTCTTAATCTCTATCCTCCCAAGCCTAACACTTTCCCCCAGTACTGAGACTCTGTTGCCCATCCACAATGCAACAGGCTCCTTCAAAACTGGGATATCAGAAGAGATTGCCACAGGTACAAATCATATTTGAATCTTTCACTGTAGTGTTTTACCAGTCCCACAATTAAATTCTTCTCAAATGTTCCTTCTGTTTTCTTTGAAGATAGTTTCAGGAGGGTAGCCATGTTGGTCTGTAGTAGAAGAGCTAGATTTGAGTCCAGTAGTATCTTAGAGACCAACAAGATTCTTTAGGTATAAGCTTTCAAGAGGCTGATGAAGGGAACTTTGACTCTCGAAAGCTTATACCCCAAAATCTTGTTGGTCTCTAAAGCACTACTGAACTCAAATATCTATATCAGGCTGGCCAAACTTGCTTAATGTAAGAGAATAAATATCAGATGTTTGAGAGCCACAAGCCATGAACAAGTATTACACACATGTTTTTATTGGAAAATATGCAAATTTGCTTGTTATTAACATTGAGACTGCCAAAAATAAAAATAAAAGGGGTAAAATCAGATAATGATATTTATTTATCCAATGATATTTGTAGGCGGGGGGGGGGGGGCTTTGAGAACGCATTTAAAGTTGCTTTCTTTCTCTGCTTCAAGTCTACCCAGGGAGGGGAACATTGGATGGGGTAGGGAAGACCAATTGGGGCAGGATGCCTTCCCTTTGCTTCTCCCAGCTGTCCTGCTGGGAGCCACACAATATGTCTGAAAGAGCCGCATATGGCTCCTGCGTCGCAGTTTGGCCAACCCTGATCTATATACTAATAGCAAAGTTGGCCAGATCTGAGAGTACTTAAATCCAATAACTGGAGCTGTGAAGGGGCGAGGCAGATCTTTCTACAAACCTGAAAATGGCCCCAGGTTTGCAGAAAAATGTGAAATATAAAAAAGATATATTGGGAAGTTCAAAACCCCAAAAATGATAGAAAGAGTGCCTGTAGCTTTAAGCAATAGATTCCTTCAGGGACTGTTGCTAGGCAACCACAGTACTCCAGGATGGATTTCTGTGTTTAAAAAAGCAGGGAGAGAGGGCAGGGTCCTTGCCAGGCCTATTTTGGGCTCTGAGGGAGGATTCATTGGGGCCAGGCCTGACTAGAGTTGTTAGCTCAGGACCTCAGCAGGGTATAATGTCATAGAGTCTACCCCAAATCTCCAGGAATTTCCCAGTCTGGAGCTGACAAACCGTAAGGTGGAAATGATCTCAGTAGTTAGGAGATCAGTTGTGATTACAGGAGATCTTCAGGCCCTACTTGGAGGCTGGCAACTTTAGAAGAAAAGAAGGAAACAGGGAAAAGTGAAGAGGCTATGGGGGGTTTCAGGAAAGGGAAATATAAAATTGTGGGGGAGGGGGAAATGAGATGCCTCCCACAAGTCCTTGTTCCCACTTGTCTCTTCTATTTTCTGCTCACTTCTCTGCTCTCATTTTGTGCTTAACTCTTTATCATCATAAAAGGCATCTTATGAATCTGTATTCAGACTGCTATCTTCTTGAGATTATTGTGGCAGAGATTTTAAATCAAACTGCTTGTTTGCCAGCATTGTACAACAACCCTGCATATGTGAACTTGGGAGCCACCTATGTCATAGGTGTCTGCAGAACTGGGTTGCCAGTACCCCCAGTCTTGTGAGGATTTCCTGACTGGGGGGGCTCTTTCCCACCAGTAGCCAACTGGCTGGCAGGCAGAATCATAGAATCATAGAGTTGGAAGGGGCCATACAGACCATCTATTCCAACCCCCTGCCAAATGCAGGACCAGCCTAAAGCATCTCTGACAAATATTCATCCAGCCTCTTCTTGAAAGCTGCCAGTGAAGGGGAACTAACCACCTCCCTAGGCAGCTCATTCCACCTCTGAACCACTCTGACGGTGAAAAAGCTTTTCCTAATATCCAGCTGATACCTTTCTGCATGTAATTTAAACCCATTGCTTCGGGTCCTATCCTCTGCTGCCAACTGGAACAGCTCCTTGCCCTCCTTCCAATGACAACCTTTCAAATATTTAAAGAGACCAATCTCCTCTTCTCCCAAACTAAACATTCCGAAGGCACTAGCCTTCTCTCGTAAGGCTCAGTCTCCAGATCATCCTCATCACTCTCTTCTGCACCCTCTCGATTTTCTCCACATCCTTTTTGAAGTGAGGCCTCCAGAATGGCCCACAGTACTCAATGTGCGGCCTGACCAAGGCACTATACAGAGGGGCTATGACCTCCTGCGATTTTGATGCTATGGCCCTTTTAATACAACTCAAGACTGAATTTGCCTTTTTTGCCACTGCATCACACTAACTGCTCATATTTAGTTTACAGTCCACCCTTACCCCCAAGATCTCTTTCACATACACTACTCCCCAGAAACTTATCCCCCATCTAGTATTTGTGCTCGACGTTTTTGTGGCCCAGATGTAATACTGTGCATTTATCTGTGTTTGTTTTTTAAAAAATAATAATAAATTTGATTATTTTTATTTTATTGTTTTTTAAAAAAGGGGGGAAGGGGGAAGGGTAAAAGAAGGGGAAAGGGGTACAAAAGAAAAATGTTTACAGTAGTTTCTACATATTCTTTTACATTGTAATAATATTTCTACTTATGCAGTTTGGTAATTTTTCATATTAAATCTAGTCCCTTAAGTCCATACATCTGCAAAATATCAAGTTATTATCTTTATATCATAAAAGTATTCTGTAACTTCTTATTAACCTAGTATATTTTACTTCCTTATCTATGGATTCTCTTAATCAAACCTCTTATATTACTTAGTCAATCTCTACACATATCTTTATAAATCCTTAATATTCTACTACTTATAATTAGCTTCTCCAGTTTTCCTAAATGTCTAATAAGAACTAATTTCCCATTTCTAATGGTGTTTATCTTTAAAGTTTTCTGAAATAATACATACTTACCAGTCTAAAACCTAAGCATTCTAAAAATTATATGTTCACCTTGAAAATAATAGTTCTAATACTAGAGTTCAACTTCACATTTCTTATACAAATTGCCATAAAAATACTATTAATGTTTTTTATACAGTTGTAATACAATTCCTTGCTTTAGCCATTCCACCTTAAATCGTTCTCCCTCACCTCCCTTTTCTCTCCTTCTTTCCAGCCTTTTATTTTCTGTAACTGAGGGTTGTTCTTAAATAGTTTCAATGTGAGTGTAAGACTCTTTTATCTTTTACTAAATTCAGCTTCACCTTTCTTATCAAGCTTCCATATAAGTGCTAATAATACTTATCTTTAAGATACATACAAATCTCTTATATCACATATTTCTTCCACCTTTAAGTTTAGTCATATTAAATCATTTTACATGGATTTACCTTCTCTACAATAGAATATAAAACTATCATCTGAAATCTGTTTCTTTGTCTTGTTTCATATCCTTAATTCCATTTTAACTATAATATAACCTCTTATAGCTATTCCACCTTAAAAAATATAATAAATAAATAAATAACTAGGAGGATGGCCCGTTGAGGCCCGAAATGCAATGAGCTTCTAGCAGAGGGCCTGGTTGAGCATGCCGTCATGGAGGAGGTGTGTTCCCCCCCTCCCGGAGCCCCGGCTGAGCGCGAGGCGGCCCACGGCCCCTGACCCACCTGGAGGCATGGAGAAGCGCGGGGGCAGGTGTGCGCCAGTCCCTGCCGGGAGCCGCAGGCAGTCGGTGGTGGGACAGGAGGCCACCTAGAGGCTGCACCATCACCAGAGCCGTCCCATGGCCCCGGACAGAGGCAAAGTGAGGGAGGGGTGGAGGAGTGCGGGTCCCAGCGAAGCAGCAGAGGCAGGCGTCAGGGCAGCAGGCAGTGTGCCACGGAGGCCAGAGGAGCTGCCAGGGTGGGGGAGAAGGAGGCAAGAAGGCAGGGCACTGGGCAAGCAAGCCCTTTCGGCTGCCAGAACATGCACCGCCTCTGCCGCTTCGCAGCTTACTGAGGCAGAACGGCTGGTCGGTGGTTCTGTCGGAGGATGGGTGGGACGTTGACAACACATGGGCACGCAGTCACCAATGAATGGTGAGACCCTGCCAATGCAGCCACCAATGGATGGCGAGACCTTGTGATCGAAAGGTCCCCTGGAAAGCCTATGGGAACGTGTTCCAGGACTCACATGAAATTAGCTTTATATACAAGAGAGATTCACAGAGGTACTTTTTGTGTGGATACTTATTTCTGCCAACAGAGGGCTCACTCTCCCACAACAGCTTTTCCTACATAGTCAGGAAACTTCCTGGATCTGCAGAAAAATCCAAAAAGTAAAAAAAAAATCCCTTCAGGGACAGTTGAATTACCCCCAATACCTTTTGAAATGGCCTCTGCAGGGATCTAACTCCAGGCATCAACAGTGAGAGATTAGAACGGTGGGGGGGGGGGGGGGGAGGAGAGGCTTCTAACCGGCTCTGTCAGTAAAAGGGTGGGGGAAGGGCCCTTTCCTGGCCTCTTTTGGTCTTTGAGGGAGGGAGGGAGGGAGCATTGGGGCCAGGCCTGACAAGGGTTGCCAGTGCCAGACTGGGGAATTCCTAGAGGTTTTGAGCTGTAAGGAGGGCTGGGTTTGGGGAAGGGAGAAGCCTCAGCTGGGTATAATGCCACAAAGTCCACCCTCCAAAGTAGCCATTTTCTCCAGGGAGACAGATCTCTGCTGTCTTGAGTTCAGTTGTAATTCTGAGGGGGGGGGTGTCTCCAGGCACCACTTAGAGGTTGGCAACCCTAGGCCTGGCAGCAGTCTAGGGTTGCCAGGTCCCCCCCGGCCACTGGCAGGGGATGGGGGGGTAAGGTTGCCAGATTTGGGCTGGGAAACTCCTGGAGATTTGGGGGTGGAGCCTGGGGAGGACAGGGACCTCAGTGAGGTACAATGCCATAGAGTCCACCCTCCAAAGCATCCATTTTCTCCATGGGAAGTTATCTCTGTAGTCTGGAGATGAGCTGGAATTCCAGGGGATCCCCAGATCCCACCTGGAGGCTGGCATCCCTAGGAAGCACCCTCTGGGTGACTTGATACCACCTGATTTGCATGACTCAAGTAGGCCCAGCTGCTTGCTACTGTTCATCAAGCAAAACAAGAAACACCACTGACTGAAAATAAACAAGTATATAATAATCATATAAGCATAACATCAAGTATAATGTAAATCATTTGGCCAAGGTGCAGTAAAGAAACATATCAGAAGAAGCAACATCTATAGTCTTTCCATGTGTCTTGTTCCAGCATAGAAGCAAATATCAATTATCAAAGTCCAAATATCAATTATCAAAGTGGTGTTTCTTGTTTTGCTGCTTGTACTGTACACTGGTTCCCCCCCCCCTTTTTTGGCTGCTACTGTTCAACCTTGAAGATGATGGACAGAGGCTCTGCAAGTTCATTAAACAGTTCTTTGAGCACTCTTGGGTGCACATCATTTGGCCCAGGGGATTTGTATTTGCCCAGTGCAGCCTGATGGTCGTGCCCCCACATGAACCAGCACAAATGGGTACTCATCAGTAGGTCTTATCAGTTTTGACAGTCGGTCTGTAATATCCTGAATTCTGGCCCCAGGTAAGCAACACATCTCTCAGAGTAGGGGATTCAACCTGGACACATTACATTCCATACTCCTGAGCAGAGAGTCCCTGATGACCACCATTTTTCGTTTCCTTCCACTTCCATGCAGCACCATGCCCTCTTCACTCTCTTTTCCAGGTCTTTGTGGCTGTCCTTCCACTCTCATCTCCGTCACCCTCTCAAGCACCTCTGAGCAGAGTTTCGGGGCCCTCAGGAAGATCCTCAGGCTAAGAGCCACAAGCCAAGACCCCTTTTGTTTCAAAAGGTCACTTTCTGCTCAGCACAGTAGGGGGTGGGGCTTCTAATAGAGAGCCAGTTTGGTGTAGTGGTTAAGTGTGCGGACTCTAATCTGGGAGAACCGGGTTTGATTCCCCACTCCTCCACTTGCACCTGCTGATGTGACCTTGGGTCAGCCACAAGCTCTGGCACAGCTGTCCTTGAAAAAGAGCAGTTTGTGTCAGAGTTCTCTCAGCCCCACCCACCTCACAGGGTGTCTGTTGTGGGGAGGGGAAGGGAAAGGAGTTTGTAAGCCGCTCTGAGACACCTTTGGGTAGTGAAGGGCGGGGTATAAATCCAATCTCTTCTTCTTCTTCTTCTTCTTCTTCTTCTTCTTCTTCTTCTTTTTCTAATCAACAGCAATCAACAGCAACTCACTCAGTCCCCAGCAGCCCCCAAAACACAATTATTAGCCCCAAACAGAACTTAAACAGAACCACTCTCTAGCAGGCTCCAAAGAACCCACTCACCCTCAGCTTCTCACACAGCAGCTAGGAAAGGCAAAAGGCAGAAGAACAAAAAACCCTTACCTTCTAGCAGCATCTCACCATAGAAGCCCCAACCCCAAGAGCAATCACCCAGCAACCCCTACTACAAGATTTAAAGGGCCCTCCAGTGGGCCCTTTAAATCTTGCAGGAGGGAGGGAGCAAGAGGGGTGGTTCCGTGTGCCTGCCCTCCAAGGGCAGGCACACGCGGCCTCCCCCCACCTCTTCCCAATAGCATTTAAAGAAACTCTTTAAACGCTATTGGGAAGAGGTGGGGCCCGCATGCTTGCCCTCCAAACCACAAATCGTAGCTTGGAGGGCAGGTGCATGTGGCCTCCCCCCACATCTTCCCAATAGCATTTAAAAAGACTCTTTAAACGCTATTGGGAAGAGGCATGTGTAGCCTCCCCCCACACCACTTCCCAATAACGGCTTGGACTGCAGGCACGCACGGGATGCTTTAAATGCTTTTGGCAACCAGCAGGAGCTGCCAGTTCCCAAGGTGATGACCACTTCTGTGTTATATCATCATGTTGGGGATGTCCTCGCCCCCTCCAGTAACACCTGTTGGAAGGACCTGGCAACCCTAATGCACAAAGGCTATTTTCCCATTTTTTGCTTACCGACCACAGTTGTATGTTGAACAAAAATAAAAACAGGATATGTTTCATTTCCTTGGGGAGATGTCTTACTTTCTCCAAAAAGATTATTTCATTATACTTGTGTTGTGACTCTGGGGAGATTTGAATTTCAATTGCAAATACATGTTGAGTTTTAAAAAAGACTTTTTGTTTCAGCTGACTATAGAAAATGATTTAAGATGTTTTGCTCAAGCAACCTTGTCAATAGTATTCAAATACTGTGGCACATTCCTTAAAATAGTGCTCTGTTCCACTCTCAATGTGTATGGGATGATTTTTTTCCGCTTCATCAACCACAGGACACCTGTTTACTAAAACATGCTTCATATGACCAAGATTAATATACCCCAAGGTTAATATGTACATCCTCCCCTTGAGGTTTTTGGGATCCCTTCATCTTCAATCACGTATCTTCAAGGGCAAACCAGAATAAATACCAGTATTTGATGGTATTTGGATCCTCCTGTCCTGTTCTGAGAATCTGATTCAGGTTCTTCTGGGATTCCAGAATAATTCAAGTTCCATTATTCCCTATAGGGGAACTTTTTCAGGAGTAATTGAGTGTATAGGTGCAGACTAAGAGGATTTTCTGCCCTGGCCTCAGCTTGGTGGAACATGCTCCTGCCTGAGATCAGGGCCCTGCAGGATTAGTTAACCATTCCACGGGACCTGCAAAACAGAGCTGTTCCACCAGGCCTTTGGCTGAGGTGGTGGGTGTCCAATAAAATCTCGGCCTCCCCTGCTGAAGCTTCCATCTCGTAGCCCAGGTTAAGAAGTTTGAGAGACCAATGGTGCCACCTGGAAACCTCTGTATGAGCATAAATAGTGTGCTCTGTTTTAATTTATGTTGTTTGAAATGTTTGGTATGTTTCTGGTATTGTTTTGTGATCTGCCCTGAGCCTGCTTGCGGGGTGGGTGGAATATAAATTTGAACAATAAATAAATAAATAAATAAATAAATAAAACACCCTCACAAAGGAAGGAGAAGAAGGGAAAGGAGCCAGCCAGAATGACAGCTCTTCCAGGTCATGTGAAATTCTAGCTGGCCATAAACCACCCTTCCCACACCAGCAGTGTACTACCCTCCCTGGACTGGCCAAAACTCTAATCAGCCACATTCTGCCCTCCTCAGACTGGCCAAGATTCTCACGGGCTGCAAACTGCCCTCCCCCAGCCAGCCGAGACTCTCACTGGTGGAGAGCTGCCTTCCCATTGCCCAGGAAACTTATTTAAAGCAGGTGGGGGAACAGGCTCAGGATCCTTAAAATGCTGGCCCTGGATATTCCTGAATGTTTCCAGAATTATATGGGACCCAGATGTTGGTATTCCTGAGAATCCTGAATACTGCTCCGATACCTGAATATTCCTGAAAATATTGATAAGGTATCTTGGAGATATGTATTCATACCAGAAATGTCCAAACGTACATCCCTATCTCTGAGCCTTCTTCCACCCAGTGTTTATACCAACTTCACCCACTGAGTCATGCTTGCTGAGCCTAATGATTATCAGTACCTCATGGTCGTAATCCCCTCTCTTAAGAGGCTAAAAATAACAAAAGATAGCCCTGCTGACAGCTGTAAGCGGTAGGCAAATCAACCCAAGGCAATTTCAAGGGCCAGAACGATGGCTACCTCACAATACCATTCCTAAGTCTCCTTGAGATTCTTGTGCATTTGCTCTACAATAATGAAATTTTAAAAGTTCTCAGTTCATGCTGACTCCTTGGGCCAATCACACAGTCAATCACACACTGTACATCACAAGATAAAATGGAGAAGAGGACAATGTTGTTAGACATTTTGAGTCCCCATTGGGGAGAAAAGTGGGGTATAAATGAAGTTAAAAACCCTTCAAAAATTCCAGATGAACATCAACTGAATTCTCGGTTAAAAAAAAAAAAGAATGGTGATCATAATTGAGAAAAATGGCCAACAGGGATGAGAGATTAGAGACAGCCTGTCAGTAGTGGCTCCACATCTTTAGAATCGTTTAGCCTTGAGATCTGCCAAAGCTCATATATGATTATCTTATTTATACTCTTATGATTTGTGTTTTCATTCTAATCCCCCATTTTTTCAGTTTATGTGTGATGCTTTTTTCATATTATTAATTTACAAGTGGAGACCCACAAGAAACTTGCAGAATGGTTATCCCATTCCTCACAACTTTTGTTCCTCCCCTCTCCCCCTACCTCTCTCACACTC
>NW_015168690.1:96086-129248 GCF_001447785.1 Gekko japonicus
AGTGCGCCCACCCCCCCACCTGTCTCGAAACCACTCCCCAATCTGGGAGGAGACAGCTCGAGTTGCCTCTCACCTGGGCGGCCTTTCCTCCCCCCCCCCCCCCCCCCCCCCCCGCCCGCCCCCCCCCCCCCCCCACAGCAGCAGTGACAGCATTCTGGGAATCACAACAGATCTCCCAGCTACAGAGATCAATTCACCTTAGGGCTGCCAGCTCCAAGTTGGGAAATCCCTGGAGATTTGGGGGTGGAGCCTTGGGACAGTGAGGCTTGGGGAGGCAAACAGCCTCAACAGGGTATAATGCCATAGAGTCAACCCTCCAAAGCAGCGATTCTATCCAGAGGAACTTATCTCTGTCACCTGGACAATAGTTGTAATTCTGGGTGATCTCCAGCCCTCCCCTGGAGACTGGCAATGGTAGTTCTTGTGGGGGAAAATGGCTGGGTTGGAAGGTAGAGTCTATGGCATTATACTGGTCTGTAGTTCCTCCCCTCCTTAAATCCCACCCTTCCCAGGCACCACTCCTCAAATGTCCAGAAATTTCCCAACCTGGAGCCGGCAACACAATTTCCTTCCCACCCAGCAGCCAACCTACCTTTATCTGCCTCTCTGTCTTCAGCTTTCCACACCCCTCCCCCACAGCCTCTACCTAGGAAAATTACAGTCTTTCTCCACAGTGGGGACCAAAGCAACTTACATTATTCTCTCCTCCTTTTTATCTGCACAACAACCCTGTGAGGTTTCTTAAGCTGAAAGTATGTGACTGGACCAAAATCACCCAGTCAGCTTCCACTGCAGGATGGGGATCTGAACCTGGGTCTCACAGACCCTAATCTGAAGCTCTGTTACATCACACTGACTTTCATAGGGTGGCTGCTGATGAACAGTAGCAAGCAGCTGGGCCTACTTGAGTCATGCAAATCAGGTGGTATCAAGTCACCCAGAGGGTGCTTCCGGGGATCCCCTGGAATTTCAGCTCATCTCCAGACTACAGAGATAACTTCCCATGGAGAAAATGGATGCTTTGGAGGTTGGTCTCTATGGCATTGTACCTCACTGAGGTCCCTGTCCTCCCCAGGCTCCACCCCCAAATCTCCAGGAGTTTCCCAGCCCAAATCTGGCAACCTTACTCCCGCATCCCCTGCCAGTGGCCGGGGGGGACCTGGCAACCCTAGACTGCTGCCAGGCCTAGGGTTGCCAACCTCTAAGTGGTGCCTGGAGACACCCCCCCCCCCAGAATTACAACTGAACTCAAGACAGCAGAGATCTGTCTCCCTGGAGAAAATGGCTGCTTTGGAGGGTGGACTTTGTGGAATTATACCCAGCTGAGGCTTCTCCCTTCCCCAAACCCAGCCCTCCTTACAGCTCAAAACCTCTAGAAATTCCCCAGTCTGGCACTGGCAACCCTTGTCAGGCCTGGCCCCAATGCTCCCTCCCTCCCTCCCTCAAAGACCAAAAGAGGCCAGGAAAGGGGACTTCCCCCACCCTCTTATTTACTGACAGAGCCGGTTAGAAGCCTCTCCTCCCTCCCCCCCCGCCCTGAGCGTTCTAATCTCTCACTGTTGATGCCTGGAGTTAGATCCCTGCAGAGGCCATTTCAAAAGGTATTGGGGGTAATTCAACCGTCCCTGAAGGGATTTTTTTTACTTTTTGGATTTTTCTGCAGATCCAGGAAGTTTCCTGACTATGTAGGAAAAGCTGTTGTGGGAGAGTGAGCCCTCTGTTGGCAGAAATAAGTATCGGCACAAAAAGTCCCTCTGGAAATTAGATATATAGATTTTCATCACTTATTTCAGCTGAATCATCTGCCATCCAATCTTGCATCAGGATGTAATGTCTTTCCATGTGCTGCATGGGATTCTACTGAGTGCAAGGACTCAATGTTGCATTAACCTGATATGCAAGGACACTATGGGTACATGCATGATTCTATAATGTCAAGCAATGGTGTCACATTAGCTGTACAGAGCCCTGTGATCTTAAGCCTGGAAAGAACATGCCAACTCTGTACAAAAAGGCAAACTGAAGATGTGACTGACATTTCCCCCCATAAAATATGCAAACAATTTTTTAAAATCTCTGCCCTATCAGAAGCCCACATTTAAAACAAAACCCATCTTTTCTCACTCCCCTACTTTTGATACAATTAAATATTTTGATATCACCATTGTTTTAGGATTAGATTTTATCAGAAAGTTGTTATTCTTATAAAGGCTGTTAACTGCCCTGATTTTAGGGGATAGGACAGAACAGAAAACAAATGACATGTGCAGAATAATAGGGTTTGGGGGGAGTTTTGTTTTTAAAAAGAACAGTAGAAAGGATTCATGGGGCCTTAATTTTATGCAGGTTTACTTAGAAATGAGTCCTTTCCAGTTCAATGGACTTACTCCCAAACAGGATTGCATCAGAAGTAATTTATAACATGCCACATATGGAACTGAATGACCATCTGACATTCTAGATTGCACACTGAGATTCATTCATATTTATGAAAAGAAGTTGAAAGAATGCAAAGATTACACAAAATTTACATTTTAAACAGATCTTCTCCTGGAAAGGACAAGTGCACTGACCTTTGATGTCTTCATAATGCCAGTATTTACTCACAATAAATGCAGCCAAGTCTAAGAAAAGCAAGAAGGGTGTAATATATGTATTTGTTTTCATTTATTTACATTTTTTTCATTAACTCAATTTTTATTGATTTTGTCCTTCATAAGAATTCAGCAAAAAAACAGGACACAGGCAAACAGAGAGGAAGCATTTCCATAATATTATTATAACACTAGTAGTTCTGGGAAATGCCAAGTTTGAAAGAGATAAAAGTTTTCACAAAAATAAGAATCCTTATGGTGAAATGGTTAGTTCCATTTTTAGTCATATGTATTTTCCAAAATAGTAGTGTCTTTTTCTACAAAATCAGGTAATACTAAACTGGGTGGTGATCAGTTTTTCTTCTTTTGATATGCCCTTAGTAAGTACAGATCAGAAGTAAATGACTTATCAAGCATGTATGAATTACAAAGTTTCCAAAATTTACCAACCTATCATTCAGAAACAAGCCACATACCCAGTTTAAAGGGGGAATGCCTCTTCCTGTATATGCCATGAAGAGCACTACGCTTCGGGGTGTGCAAAAAAAAAAAAAATCGGCCCTTTCGGATTCGGCGGAATCCGGCAGAATCATTTTCAACTGGCAGTAAGACTCCCACATGTCAGTTTCATCAGTACCAGCCCATTTGGGAGTCTTTTGGCCAGCCGAATGTCAATTTCAGCCCCATTATATCCTATGGGCCATTGAAGTAAATGGTGAAAACATAGGGTATATTCTGGGGGCTGGAGGGGAGGGGGCTTGAGGGAGACACTCCAAACTCGCAGGGCAGCTGATAGAGCCTCTCTCCAAGATACCCACTAAGTTTCAAAAATATTGGACCAGGGGGTCCAATTCTTCGGGCCCCCAAACTGGTTGCCCCCATCCCCTCGTGGGAAAGAAAGTTATTTTTTCCCACAGTGCTGTTAGTGGCTCTGGGGGGGAGAGGATTTGAGGGATGTTCAATTCCGCAGGGTCTGCAAGACAGAGCTGTTCCGCCAGGCCTTTGACTGAGGCAGTGGACATCCATATATGGCCTCTCTGAGGTGTCTGTCACTCTGTTAACAACTACTGGCTATGACCAGGAACCTCCCACAACCAGAAAATTTCTTTGCTATCAGCTGTGACCACCATTTAAATATTTATAATGATGTTTTAAATTTTAATTTTGCTGTATTAACTAATATATTTTGCATAAATGAAATGTTGTTACCCACCCTGAGCCCGCTTCTGGGAAGGGTGGCCTATAAATGTGAAGAAACAAAGAAAGAAAGAAAGAAACAGTGGAAAGAAAGATCATCATTTTCTATGGTACATGACACAAGGTCACGATTGTGTCCTTTATTATTTTCTCCATTTAACACATCATTTAAAGATGGTGTACAGCATTCAGTTATTGTCAGGACCAGACTAGAATCCAAGGCCAATAGCGATTAGAGTCTCATGCTAGGATCTGAAAAACTTGGTTTTGAACCCCCACTCTTTTATAGAAACTTCCTGGTGACCTTGGGCCAGTCACACCCTCTCAGTCTAACCTACTTACTTTAGTAGCTGTGAGGATAAAATGATGGCGAGAAGAACACTGTAAGCTGCTTTTTGTCCCCACTGGAGAAAAAGGTGGGAAATAAATGAAGTAAAATAAATAAACCTAAGACCTAGAGGTCCTGTTCCCTAATGTAGAGGTGCAGACTAATAGGCCTTGAAGTAAACAAGCAGAAGGCAGTGCTCTTTGGACCTAACAAGGGCAGAAGGTCACTTTCCCAATATATGTACCAGCCCTGTCCAATCCAGAGGCTTTATAGTACCTGCCAATCACCATGACCTATGTTGCACACCCTTTCCTTTCTGCAGCTGAAAAATCCATAGCAACTCACTGAATAAAATTCCTTCTAATGTCTTGAGGTTTGCGGTTCAAGCTGGGGAGTCCCTGATAATTATCTGGCATGAATTCAGTCACGGGTTGAAACAGACACTACTCAAGAATCTTTTAAATGATTTTGTAGTCAGTCAAACAGAATTTGTACCGTTAAGAGACGGAGTCAAAGAGTTAGATCTGCATAAAATTTCCACTCATGCAAGGGGAAGTGATTTTTGCTGATTTCCTGCCTCCTGTGGTAGATTTCTGATTCCCCTCCAAGTTATTGCTGAGGATCCCCCCATCCCTCAGGAGCAACATTTTGGGCTGCAGTGGGAGGAGGGAAGTCAGGCTTCCACAGGTGGAAATTCTTTCAGCCATGCAAATTGTAGGCAGGATCCAAGCCCAGAATGTTAATCCTGAGGCACAATAAGAGTTTGTCAAAAGGAGTTTGACTCTTTAAAAGCCAAAGTATAACTTCCCTTTTCTTTGTTTTCTCCCTTTTTTTATTTTGTGCATCACCTTGATGCCTTGATCACTTGTACAGAAAGTTGATTTATTTCTGGCAGTGCAATCTGGGGACCTGAAATGGTTCTTAAGAGCTTCTCAGAATGATGATAGGGGTTGGATGATTAAAATTGCCTTGGGTTTTTGAATGATTTAAAGTCATTACAGATTTATGGAAGCCTTTGAGGTAATTCAGAATCTTTTAAGCGGCTTCCAAGAGAGCCAATGTATGCCTAGCCATGGCAATTTTAGAGCATCTGTGCAACTGCACGAAGCGAAGTCATAGTTCTACAGTGCCCCAGAGACCTATTGTCTCTGAATCAGAGATATGATAATCTAGAATAATTTTAAAGGAACCATTCAGGCCAGTATGTCCTTTTATATTGTGCTATCTGGGAAAACATTAATTTTTCACTTGCAGGCACAAAACAGAACCATTCAGGCTCTGCAGGAGATCTGTGGAGAGCTTTTTATGAACAAATCTTCATGCACAGTCAAAGTCAAGTTTCTTGCTAAATTTGTAACTGCACATATAGGAGGGCAAAAAACGATATTAAGTGTTTTCCAGAAACTCATGAATGTACACGGTGGAAATCTGCAGAGTCCTGCTATTGGGGCTGTTTCCACACAGACATTTTGGTCTACCTTGGCTTCTTTAACAGCAGCACGGTTTTTGAGAGCATCAAATTTGCCATGACCAGGGCTAGGGCATTTTCGGTGGCGGCTCCTATCTAGTGGAACGAGCTCCCAGAGGAGATCCGGGCCCTGCGGGACCTCGTACAGTTCTGCAGGGCCTGTAAGACGGAGCTCTTTCGCCAGGCTTTTGAATAGGAGCCGCCGCCACCACTGTTCCATCAACGCCCTATAATTTCTGCATACTGTCATCGCTGGTGCGGGTACCATCCGAGAGAGTGGGACTTGCCTAGGGACAACAGTGGGGCACTGTCATGCAACTATATTATTGAGAACACCATCTTGACTTTAAAAATCTGGAAGTGAGTAGAGGAGCACCGGAAAATGTTTTAAGAACTCGGGTTAATTATTTAATTGTTTATTTTTTAATTTTAGTCAGTATGTTACTGTTTTATTGTTATTACCTGGCGCTATGCCTCTGTTAGCCGCCCCGAGCCTGCGGGGAGGGTGGGATATAAATTCAAATAAATAAATAAATAATTCTCATGACATCATCCTAGATTTGTTTCTGTGTTTTGCCCTCACTTTGTTACGACTTTTCCCAAACCTGGTCTGATACTATCTTTTGGAATTATGGCAAAGTACCTTTGGATGTGTGGATAGAAAGTTGTGCACTTTTTCATGTCCCATCTTCATCGGCACCATTTTCCTTTCCTCAGTCCCTGCAACTGTCCTTCTCCCTCCACCAAAGGGGTTTTTCATGCTTTGTTTTTCTTTTTAAAATCAGTAAGAGCTATATCACTATAGCATTATAACTTTATTTATTTATTTATTCAATATATACCCCACCCTCCCCGCCAAGTCGGGCTCAGGGTGGCTTACATAAAATGCATATATAAAAATACACTTAAAACATACATAAAACATACATAAACAATCAATTATTCATTTTCCTAAAGTGGCAGACCAATTAAAGTGCAAGAGCAAAATTCCTAGAATAGACCATACTACTACTTTGGTGTTAGTCCAGATGGCATTCTCACAACAGCTCAGTTTGATCGACTAATTTATGCAGTAATCCAGGCTGAAGGGGGTAAAGCCAGGGCACAGGGTCATTCTTTGGTGTTTAAGGCAGCTCCTAATTGAAGGCCTGGTGGAAGAGCTCCATCTTACAGGCCCTGCAGAACTGTGAAAGGTCCCGCAGGGTCCTGATCTCCTCTGGGAGCTCATTCCACCAGTACGGAGCCGCCACCAAGAAGGCCCTGGCCCTTGTTATCGCCAGCCTGATATCCTTGGGGCCTGGGAGGGCCAACTGGTTTTGGGCCCTTGAACGCAGTGCTCTCTGGGGAACATATGGGGAAAGACGGTCCCTCAGGTATGCCGGACCCTGAGCGCTCCTGCCGCCTAAGATCGTGGGCATATAATGATCTACTGCAACAATGAACTCAGGGCCATAGCCAGCAGTGGGGAGCATGGGGTGGTACCCTCTACTGAATTTGAAGTACCCCTCCCCCAGGAAGGAGAGGGAGCCTGGGGCAACCTGGCAACGACTGCGCTTGCTGCTGGGCCGAGCAAGGAGGGCAGGCTGTTAACTAGCCTTGCAATGCTCTCTTTGATGGAATCAGCCTCTTCTGGTCTCCATGTTTACTCCTTGTCAGCAATTCAGGATTGCACCAGCTGTGACCTTGGCAGAGCCAGCAGAGCTTCTCCATTTTTTACTGTTTTATAGGCTAGTTGCTTGGTAAGTGGGTTTGGGGGTGGATGGAGATGAGTAGTTTGTGGGGGGCTGTTTTACTATTTTAGAGTGCTCCTCCCCCTTCTGGAGTTACTAGCCTTGTAATTGCTCTCTTCGATGGAATTGATGGATGTGTGGCTTTCTTTTACAGTCCTTTTAACAAAGCTTCCTTACAGTCCTTTTAATGTTGCAGACTGCAACTTGCAATACTACTGGGGGGTTCCATCTTGGGGGGGGGGACACAGTCATTGATAGAGCTTTCCCTTTAGACAGGATTTCTTTTCTCAACTTCAATCGTGTGGACCGTCATTAATTAAATGAAAGACAGTTTAGTTGACTTTAATTAAATTAATTTTAGTTAAGTTCCCTGCCTCCTAAGCAATTTGAATGCCCCCCAACAAAAAAAAACCCCTAGCTACAGTCCTGAATGTATTACTTGTAAGCTTTTGTTTTTTTTTAAAGGTTAGTCTCTAGTCCTTTTCATCATGGTATTATCAGGGGAAAGGTATTGGCTACCTAGTTCTCTTTATAATTCCAGAACTATAAGGGATAGAGAAAGGCAATGAAATCATGAGGGCTGCCCAGGAGGAGGTGTTCAGCTGCCAATGTAATCATGATGCTGCTTGTTCACTCCCTACATTCCACAAGGGGAAACAACATACAACCCCCACACCAGGAACAGATGGCATAGGAAGCATGCCAGAGTCTACAGCAACCCCAGCAACATCCCTCAATCACACAATGGCAGTCAATGATGCCCTGTGAGTGGCATACACACAGCCAATCACCAGCTGCTGAACTGACCACTGCCCCCCCAAACCACCCCCACATGGAGAGACAGCAGACAGAGATGAAATATCCCATAACAGCAGCACCCCAACAGAGGCACATGGTCCAAAAGCCCCCTTCCCAGCACAGAGGGGACGGCCACCCATGTGGCAGACAGAATTCCCACCCCTTCCCCAGGAAGGGCCAAACTGGCAGCTAAAGTGCTTCCCATACACAAACATTCCTAATCTGAGCCAAACACCCCCTTCCCTTGGAAAAGTAAAAATAGAAAGGCAAAAAAAGGAAAGATAGAGGCCAAGTTTGAACCCATAGCCCCTGACACTCAGGACCAGCCCCCTAACCTCAGGGTCATGGTGGAAGGTTCTAAGGAGACATGCAAGTAAGCATTAGGCAGCCACTGCAAACTTTTTTCAATCCTGAATCTTTTCAATCCTGAACAATCCGGTTTCCATAAGGGCGGTAGCATAATCAATTACTGATTGGCGTTGAAGGCCCTGATTCAGAAATACAACAAAAATTATAGACAGAAGATGCCTCTGTGTTGTTTTTGTTGACCTCATTTCATCCTTTGACTATCAAGTGATCAAGACTATGGGGCAAACTTGATAAAGCAAACACTGATAGAATGTTCTTTGCAGGGCTCTTTTTGTAGAAAAAGCCCAGCAGGAACTCATTAGCATAATAGGCCACACCCAACAGCAGAAACTCATTAGCATATTAGGCCACACCCCTGACAGCACAGCTCATTAGCACATTAGGCCGCACCCACATGTTACCAGAAGTTTGGTTATCCAGCCACACCCACCTTTTGTTTGTTATTCTGTTTACCTTGTTTGTTGTCAAAACCCAGGGCTTTTTTGTAGCAGGAACTCCTTTGAATGTTGGGCCACACACCCGTAATGTAGCCAATCTTAATGACTTTCTGCTGTTGGGTGTGGCCTATTATACTAATGAGTTCCTGCTGGGTGTGGCCAACTTGGGAGCCAGCCGGAACTCCGTTCCTGTGCGTTCCTGCCCAAAAATAGCCCTGCTCTTTAAGATACTGAAGGAACTACATTCCAACCTCACAGTCAGGGTAAGAGTGGGTTCACATGGCTGTCTTACAGATCCTATCCTATTTAGGAAGGTTGTAAAACAAGGTTGTTTGTTGGCCCCCTTTCTGTTTAATTTGTATATCAATGATTTTGTCCAGGCCATGTCCCAAAACTTCTTTTCCCCTTCATGGGCAGGTTGAAAAATTTCAGTCCTGCTTATATGCAGATGATATGGCAATCATGCCCTTTACCAAAATTGTGCTCAGAAGGATGCTAGTTAAGCTCACTGATTACTGTGATAAAGAGGAATTAAGAATTAATTATAATAAAACAAAAATTGTAGTTGTTGTTAATAATAGACCCAAGCATAGATGGACTATTAATACTCATGAAATAGAACAATGCCCCTTCTTTAAATATCTAGGCATAGCACATCTTAATGCCAATTTATCAACTGTTTGCCACACACTGGGAGCTATCTTAAAAACTTTCTTTTCAAAGGGTGCACAGCTAGTAGCCCCAGCAAAGTTATCATGCAGCTTTTGTATGGGGCTGAAATATAAGGGTGGAACGAGAAAATACTTGACCAGCTTGAAATCATTCAGAACAACTTTTTAAGGAAAATCTTGGGTCTGCTTCACACCTAAGGTTAGAAGTTGGGCTACCCTCTATTAGAACAAGTGTAAAACTAAAATATTCCAAAGACCATTTGGTAATATATTGTTTTTGATACTACAAGGAAGAGAATCAGTAGTCCAATTTGTTGTCCCCTATTATGCAGTTATACTCCTTGCCCTCTTTAGCCACTGTACTCAAGCAAAATTCGTAATTGACTTTTTGAAAAGGATGCCTTCGTGATATCGGTACAGTCTGACAATCTAAATTTTCTTGGTGGTATCCTTGGATTAAGAAAAACAAATTATTATCTCATTACGTAGATGACCTTTCTACTGTTACATTAAGAAAGGTATTTACTAGTACATGTTTTCAAACTATGTGATCTGAGTATTTACAGGGCAGATTTCAAAAAATATCTGTGGAACAATGCCTCTGCCCTTGTGGTCTTAATCAGGTAAAAGATATTGTACATTATGTTCTACACTGCTACTCCTATGGGTCCATTTGAAACAAATTGCTGAATCAACTTCTTGTAAATTTTTCTGGCTCAAATGATGAATGTATCAATTTTATTGGCTGATGCTATCCCTTTTGTTACCCTCAAAGTGGCTACTTTTATCTCTTTATCAATAAATATAAGGAAGACATTAGTACCTGCTAATTCTGCAAGAATTCTAGCTAAATTGTAATTCCATGTTATCTTGTGGGGTTTTTGTTGCATTTATTTCTTAGCATCTTAGTTTTAAACTTTTTAAGTTATTATCCTGTTACGTAAAAATGTTTTAATCCTTCTGCTGTAGCATGCTGTTATATGTGTGTATATATGCTGGGATGTTATGGCCTATGGCTACAACAATAACAATTAACTTATCCATATATGAATCAGTCCCACAGATACAAATGCTACATCAGCTACAATAGCTTCTAAGAAAAGCGTAAGGGGGGGGGGCTTGACTGTGGTAGAGAATCTGTTTGCATGCAGAAGGTCTCAAGTTCAGCCCTCTGCAGCTGTACTGTAAAAAAAGGATAAAGTAAGCAAAGGATGAGATGGTTAGACAGTGTTACCAAAGCAACGAACATGAAATTGAGCAAACTCCAGAGGACAGCAGAAGACAGGAGGGCCTAGTGTGTTGTGGTCCATGGAGTTGTGAAGAGTTGGACTCAACTGTGTAACTGAACAACAACAGCAGTAGATGATGGGTTTAATCTATAGCAAAATTTCCTCTTATTCAAGAGCTCAAGACCACAGTAGCCAGTTGCCCTGTCAAACATTTTGTATCCCTATTTGTGTTTCTACTTGTGTTTCTATTTGTCTTTCAAGATCTTGTGCAACTGATGTCTGTATATCAGTGTCTGTATACCATATATCAGGAGGAAAGCATGAGGTGATATGCAAGATCTTGCTCAAGTGGAACTGCACTGAGTCTTTTTATGTTCCTGTTTGTACATCATTGGATCCAAGACAGTGTGAAGGGCCTCTCTAACTGAGACCCTGGAAAGCCATTGCCAGTTGGAATAGACACTGAGGGTGGGCGAAGACGGGCCAGCGGGGGTGGGCAAAGATGGGCTGGTGGTGGTGAGTGCGCCACCGCCGGCGAGGCTCCACACCACCCTCCCCTCCCAGAGGCCTCCAAGCAGCCCTAGGAGCTGTGGGGGTTGAGCGAAGAGGGGCCGTCAGCGGCCAGCATGCCGGTGGCGGAGAGGCTCCACGGCATCCGGCTCTACCGGAGGGCTCCGAGCAGGCCTATAAGGCAGTTGGGGGGGGCAAAGACGGGCCGGTGGCGGAGAGGCTCCTCAGCACCCGTCCCTCCCGGAGGCCTCCCAGCCAGGTGGGGGGGGTTGGGCAAAGGCGCTCCATGGCACCCTCCCCTCCTGGAGACCTCTCAGCAGTCTCAAGGCCAGGGCCAGAGGGAGCGACCAGGCTGTGCGGAGGCCAGGTGGGCCCGTCCTCCTGGCTCCCCACCAGAGTGGCTGCCAGAGCGTCCATCCCGGCCGATGGCTCCATGCAGAGTGAGGGCAAGATGCTGGGTGGCAGGTCTGTGGGCAGGACTGATGCCACGGTGGAACGGAACGCAGCCAATCAAGGGACACCTTGTGATGGGCAATTCCTGCAGCCAACTCATTTTGCCATGCATAGAACGTTGCCAGACTACTACACATTTATATAATAGGACAGGATAATGAAAAGCATTTGCAAAAGTTCTCTTTCTGAGAGATGAGTAATTGTGAAGATCACCACTGATATGCAAGTGGGGGGGGGGTTTACGAGGTTCTGTGTTGTATACACAGTTGTTGGTGCCAGGAATCTTTCACATGCTTGGATGTTAGGGACTGCCATCGTCCCTTTATGATCCTAGAATCCTAGAGTTGGAAGGGGCCTTCTAAACTATCTAGTTCAGCTCATGGCTCAGTGCAGAAAATCCAGAGTTTCAGCAGTTCTGACAGATGGCTGTCCAGCCCATGCTGGAAGACCTCCAGTGAGGGAGATCTCACAGGTAAACTTCAGTCAAAAATCTGCCCTCCTGTAATTTAAACCGATTAGATATCATCATGGATTCTGAAACAGCAGAAAATAAGCTTTTGTCCATTTCCATGTGGCAGCCTTTCCACTATCCGAAGAGCGCCATCATGTATTTCCTCAGACTAGGTTCTAGGGACTAAACATATTATAACAGTATAGTGCTGGTTTTTCCATCAAGTAACTCAAGTGGCTGCTTGCAATGGCATATGCCACAGGGGCTCAGTTAGATGCTAGTCACTGCCAGTGTGGGAGAAAGTGACATGTATAGTTTATGCCTGCTGTCGGATGCTGTTTAGCTCAAAAATAGGGCAATAAAATAATAAATAATATGCAGTGCTTGCACTACATAGATTGTGACCTTAAGCTATTTGCACAATTAGGCATCTGGGATTTGTATCTCTCACCAAAGCCCTTTTCAGAAGTTTGATTTTGTTGCTGCAACTGTGTGTAATGGGAGCACACACTACGCGCACATGTGGTCACCATTTTGTCTGAATGGAGCAACATGCATATTTTTGATACATGTGCAGTTTGATGCACACTAACATGTTCCCTTCAAAACCTGGGGTTTTGTTGACACATACTGATGATGTACACACATGGAAAATATGCATGTTGCCCCATGCACACAATATGATGAAAATACATATTGAAAGGCAAAGCACATGCTCCCATTAAGTGTGGTTGGGGCACCAAAACTGAATATCTGAAAAGGGCTCAAGGCAGATAGATAGTTCTTAATCTTTAAAATAGCAATCACAATGATGCATGATAGGTCACTTACCAAACCTGGCCATTGCAAGAAACTATGGAAATCACAAACTACTTTGTGCATTAAAAGTGTTAGATAACAATTCATTCATCACATTTTCATGAATGTATGATACCAAACTTGTTGAGGTATGCATCCATAATTTGCATCACATTTTCATGAATGTATGATACCAAACTTGTTGAGGTATGCTAAATTCCTACACAGAAGTCATTTGTGTGGTGAATTGTACAAACCCTAATTGTTGATGGTATATGACAATCCAAACAGTTTAGTAACTTGCTCTTTGTGCTTTCCCACAGTGTACAAAGTCTGGAGTACCATTGCTCATGTATATGTAGCAAATTGCATATGTTTAAGTCCTCAATTTCTGATTATCTATATGTGTGATTTCGGTAGTCTTCTACATGAATCCCAAACAACTTGCCAAACTGAATGCACCTTAGCAGCCATGGATGGCAATCTGACAGGGACTTGTGAGAATTTCTGTTTTTGCTCCTATAAAGTACTGAGACTGAGGCATAGGGTAGTGATTTCAGCTCATACTTTATTCGTACATAGGAGAACTTGAGACGATGTAGCCGGGCTAGAGGCCGGCTTATATCCCCATTTCAAACCACACCCAAACACACACCCATGATAGGATATTTTCAGTGCACCCAAGTCCCATAGGTCAATTCTCGGATCCTAGCCATGCGATAGGTGCACCCTAGGATCTGTTCGGGCTATTGTCTCTGGAAGCAAAGCTTGGGCCAATTGCATGGCCACGTGCGGACCCAACCATGTGCGCGGTTTCTTTGGGTACACAACACCCCTCGGCCCTTGGCCCAGATTACCCCTAGCTGACATAGTCTTTGAGGTACATGGGATGCCTTCGCTCCCTCGTGGAGTGGCGGACGTACGGAGCCAGGGCTGGGCTCCCTGGCACCATTCTTGTCGGCTCTGGGGAAGGAACCTCTGCCGTGGGGGTTGCTGCTGGGGTTGGTGTGCTGCTGGGCTCCAGGTTGCCTGTTGGTTCCACATTGCCACTGTCCTCCCTTCCGAGTAGAGCACTTGTCCCTGGATGAGGTGGATTGGTAGCATCTGGTTCCCCGGGAGAAGGGTTGTCATCGTTTGATACTTCCGGGGCCATGGGTAGGAAGCGGCAGCACAGTTGATCAATGTGCTGCCTCCACAGCTGGCCATCGTCACAGGAGACTTCATATGAGAGGGGCCCAGTCACCCGGATGACTATTGACGCAACCCATGTGGGACCTGGCTGTAGTTCCTGGCATACACGGGTTCCTCCAGGAAGAACCCTCGTGGGGCCTTCTGGCCTTCAGAGCTTGCGCTGTGTTCTGGCACTCGGTCTGGATGGAGGCGGTGCAGCCAGGTTGTCAGGTAGCATCCTGTGAGCAGCTCCACTGAGCTGCAGCCAGTGGTGGAGTGAGGGGTTGTGTGCTGGCCAAAGAGGAAGGCGGCCAGCTTGTAGTCCCAGTCCCCCCAGTCCATGCGACACAGTACCTGTTTCATAGTCTGGACCATGTGCTCCACCTGGCCGTTGGTTGCGGGGTGAAAGGGAGCGGAGCATATGTGCCATATACCATAATATTGCATGAACTCCTGAAACTCCGTGGAGTTAAAGGCTGTGCCATTGTCAATTACCAAAGAGTCAGGTATGCCGTGGGAGCTAAAGATCTGCCACATCATGCAGATGGCTGACTGGGACGAGGTCGACAGGACCGGTGTCACCTCCAGCCACTTCGTGTAAGCATCGACTAGTATAAAGAAGATCTGTCCCTGGAAGGACCTGGCAAAGTCCAAACGGCTTGTGGGATGACTCCCATGGTCGCACTGGTGCTTTCAGGGGCTCGGGCCGTGACTCTTGACATTTCTGGCAGCACTTTACAGTATCCTCAACCTCACTGTCCAACCCTGGCCACCATACATAGCTCCGGGCCAGGGCTTTTATTCTGACTACCCCTGGGAGGTGTTCATGTAGGGCGGTAAGTACTTGCCTTTGCAGGGGTGGTGGTATCACCACCCGGTTTCCCCACAACATGCACTCAGCGGCCCGAGAATGCTGAGAACTCAGGTCCTACTGGGCCAGAAGGCCACCCCCTCCCCACCCAGTCCAGTACCCGGGAGAGGATGCAATCCCGGGCCGTGTGGCACGACCCCTCCCCCACCTCAACCGGGTGCTCAGGCAGGTCCTCCAGCGAAGCGATGTGGTGCACCGGGGTGGGGTCAAAGGAAGGACGCAGGAGGTGGCTCGGGGCGTCTGCGTGGCTCACTGCCTTACCAGGGCAGTGGATCAGAGAGTACTGGTAGCCCACAAGGAAGATGGACCATTGCAGCACCTGGGGAGACAAAATCTGGGGGGTCTGGTGGTCGGGAGCAAGCAGGCCCAAGAGGGGTTTGTGGTCGGTAACAATCGTGAAGGCCCGGCCATACAAGTAGTCATGAAATTTTTTCACACCAGCCACGATTGCAAGGGCCTCTTTGTCTATTTGCGCATAGTTGTGCTCAGCTGCTGACAGCATATGAAAGTAATAGGCCAAGGGAATTTCGCGGATGTCGGCCAGCCGATGCCCTAGGACCGCCCCCACTCCATAGGGAGAAGAGTCGCAAACTAACACCACGGGCAGGGACTCATAGAAGTGGGCGAGGACATCATTGGATACCAACAGCTCTTTTACCACCCGGAAGGCGGCAGTGTGTTTAGGACCCCAGACCCATGGAGCATGTTTGTCGAGGAGTCTGTAAAGAGGTTCAGCTACAGCGGCCTTGTGGGGGAGGACGGAGTGATAAAAATTTTAAACTCCCAGGAAGGCCTGCAACTCCGCCTTAGATGAGGGTGTGGGCGCTTGACTGATGGCGCGTATCTTACCTTGCATAGGGTGAATTCCTTGGGCATCTACCGCAAACCCCAAGAATTCCACCCGCGGCACCCCCAAGAGGTATTTCTCCCATTTCACCTTCAGGCCGGCAGTTTCAAAGCGCTCAAGCACTGTCCGGAGCTGCGCCACAAAGGTCTTGGAGTCCAGAGCCGCAATTAAAACATCGTTGAAGAATGGCTGGACTCCCGGGATGCCTTTGAGGAGACAATCCATCATGTTTTGAAAAATACCTGGTGCCACGCTCACCCCAAATTGCAGCCGAAATTGCATGGCCACGTGTGGACCCGACCGCGTGTGCGGTTTCTCTGGGTACACAACAGCTCCTTATTTTGCATAGGCCACAGTAAGTTTTAAGTGGGCTGTATTTGTCTTGGCATGCATTAAGTGTGGTATAGTGTCATTCTAGGACCTGGAGACTGTGGTTCAAGTTACCACTCCACCACAAACCTTACCAGAGGAGCCTTGAATAAGCTGCTATCTCTCAGCCTAATATAGCCCAACAACATTAATGTGAGGTTAGTATGTGTATGTGTGTGTAGGCAGAGGAAACATGTATACTAAAGTCCTTGGAAGAAGGGTGGGATAAAAATAGATTGGCAGATGAACTGTGTCTATGAAGTGACTAAGTGTGGAGCTGTTATAATGCGTGAAGATATTATTTTAAATCTAGATCTAAAACCACTAGCCCCCTCACTCAAATATGTCTGTTGTCAGAACATGGAATTTCATGGACATTGGTCTGGTGAAGCAAGGTAGTTCTTTGCTGGTGCCCTAACAAAACTCTGTTGATGAATTTCCCAGAACTGAGTAAGCTCCAGTGGATGCTTGATATAACTGGAGAAGCAGAAACTCAGCTACATTTCTAACCCTGGAGATTCCTGCTTTGAAAGACCTTGTGATCATGTCATCTTTTCAACAATTATCATTTCAAAAATCTGAAATCACATTGTTCATGTTCACTGTAGAACTGCCTTTCTGGGTAATTTCTATCATTAATCTGTGTCACCCAGAAAAATGTTAATATCTATGCAAATTGTCTTTTACACTCATGATACACCTAAATAGAATATAGGTCAACTTAAGAAATTCAACTTTCTTTTATTGGCTAAGTATTAAAATCTATCCCTTTTGTCATTGTTCCAAAGAAAAATGGAGCAGGGTGCACAGAAAAAAAAAACCTAGAAAAAATGTGGCCACTTGCTTTGGGCTTCATGATCTCTGTTCCTTGGGTGTGCCAATTTAAAGGGTAAGCCCAGGAATCCACTAGGGACAAAGTATACCTCAAGGAGGTCAGTAGCTAGTTAACTTTGAGGCAAGCAATATAAAGGAGCTAAATAAAAGCTAAGAGGGGTATCTTAATAGTGACACAGTTAAGTCATTAAGGACACACATACAAAATAATGACATGAGTCCTTAATGCTTATTAGTTAATTGATTAATGACAAATTAATGACACACATACAAAATAATGACTCTGTGCAGACCTTCAACTCAGTAGATGTGTTGAGAACAGAAACAGTGTGAAATCCCGGTCCCTCCTTGCACATGCTGAAATAATGGCCTCATAGAGTGGCTGTGTCAAAATCAGCTCAGAGACAAAACATTCAAAGGCAGAGCTATCTTAGTTTGATCATAATTTTTTACTGTGACAGTGGTGGGATACCACCTCATACTTTTAGAAGTATTTACAGAATGCGACTCATGCCTATTACACTGCTCTGCAGAGTGTTTACACCACTCCTAGCAGGCGGAATCTATCAGTGTGTAATGATCTGTGCATCTTCTCTTCTTGAACCTCCTACCAGGAGCAGGTAGAAGGAATGTTTTTTAGAAAATTGAGTAGAAGGGAAAGGTAATAAGCTTCCAAAAGTAAAGAGGTGCAGAGTAAACAAAGATTAAGGGAAAAGAAAACAAGAAAAGGTAAGATGGCAGGAGGGATGGGAAGCTGCAGATGATACTCAACCTGTTGATACTACCATGTCTATGTATCAATAGTTGGGAGTGGTCCTCACCCACTCTGATTATTCTCCTTATCTGATCTTTTTTTTTTTAAATGCTCTGTTCGTAACATCATCCCTTACACTTTTCTGTTGTATGTAGCTTTCAGTATCAATGCATCTGCCTAGCACATGTACACATCATGCTTCTCACGAAGTGAGTCCTGACTCACTTATGATTATGCTGAAATAAATTTTGTTAAAGTGCCACTGGACTGGCAGCCGGGAGGCTCCCCGTCTGTTCTGTGTCCTAACCCCATTAGCTCTTCTCGTCATTAGCTGTTTTTTTTGGCTGACTTTCAGTGAATTCAAACCAGGTCCGAAAAAACACCAGCTTTCAGAGGGGGGAGGCCTCCTCCACTTGCGCTTGTTCCCTCCCCTTTGGAGGCTTGTTCCTCTAAGGAAAAAAAAGTGCCACTGGACTCCTGTTTTATTTGTGGCTCAAGTTGTTAAGACGCTGAACTGCAGGCTGTGGAAGGTCAGTAGTTCAGCAGTTCGAGACCTGAGTGTGCTGCATGATGGAGTGAGCTCCCGTCTCTAGTTCCAGCTCCTGCTAACCTAGCAGTTCGAAAGCAAGAAATTGCAAGTAGATGAATAGGTACCACTTCAGTGGGGAGGTAACAGCGTTCCATGCGCCTTGGTGTTTAGTCATGCCGGCCACATGACCACGGAAACGTCTTCGGACAGCGCTGGCTCTTCGGCTTTGAAACAGAGATGAGCACCGCAACCCTAGAGTCAGACTCGACTGGCTTTCGAGCAAGGGAACCTTTACCTTTACTTAACTCAACTATAGCCAGTTTTTTCTGGCCACATTTTACACATATTCCCACCATTTTCTGACCATCTCCCTCATGGTAGTCTTACTACTATGTATCCAGTAGATGTTTCTGACTCCTCTAGAAGCATATCCAGGGCTTTTCTTCTGGGGGAACACGCTGGAACAGAGTTCCAGAACCTCTTCAAAATTATTTTTAAAATGTTTAAAAGTTCATGAGGTTTCAGTATACAGACTGAAAACTTCATTTCCTTCTTGAGAGCTCTACCACCTCTTTTTTTAAAAAAAAAGCCCTGAGCATATCTATTATCAGGCCATTGCAACAGTGGGATATTTGGCTATGTATATAGACTTGATAAGTGGTGATGCCAGGTGTTGTCAAGTGACAACCAACTTGTGACCTCGTAGGGTTTCTAAGGCAAAGGATGAACAAAGGTGGTTTGTCGTTGCCTGCCTATGCATAGCAACCCTGAACTTCCTTGGTGGTCTCCCATAAAAGACACTAGCCAAGGCTGGCTCTGTTTAGCTTCTGAGATCTGATAAAAATCTGGCTAGCCTGGACCATCTAGGCCAGTGTGACCTGGTAAGTACACACAGTTAAATCTACCAGTAATGCAGATGCTTTTAGAACAAAAGTTCAGAAACTGCTCCAGTGCAAACCTGGTTGAATCTTCTGAAACTGTAGCCTTCTTGCTAAAAAAAATAAATGTAGCATAAGAAGCAGGAAAAAGCATAAACATCTGTAATGACCCATGCAATATCCAGAACAAGAAACAAAATCCATGTCATACCCTTTATCATGGCCATTTGAATGACACAACACATGGTGCAAGCCTTTGAGCTCATCAGAACTCTTCATCAGGCTAGATGTTACAAAAATTAGAAAAGGAAAGAAAGAAGAGGCAGACTTTGAGGGCAAGATCTTAAGACTCTGTCTGGCCAGCCTTTGGTGACAGGCTCACAGACTCCAGGTTACTAGTTGTACATGTTAAACTATAGTACTTGCATCCTGGGGAGAAGAAGTAAACCATGGAGGATCATCTCATTTGAAAAAATAAGAGTCCAGCAAGGTCCAAATGTCAGTCAGCCATTTTATAAAGATGGACGTTTGGCATGCAGGAACCAGATTAGAGCAACCTTAGCCTAGATTGCCAACGCATAGAGTTTTAGTACTTAGTGATATGTTGACATACAATTTGTCCTTCTCAAGCAAAAAAGAAAAAATGGTTGAGTTGGCATCTTTAGACTGTTTAAGTGATTATTCAATCTGACACACTTTTGGATTTCTTGTGTGATCGAAGGAAGCAAAGTTGACGTTAATGTTCCATAATGTTGTAGTTGGGGTGTGATGATCTGGCTGTCCACTTCAAGATGGGCTAAAATGTATCAGGTTGACAGATTCTTAAAGGCAGTGTGGTTGTTTCCTCTGACGCAGAAGGAACATACTGCTGTGTCATGGTTTTGACAGCATACCAGGGGGAGAAAATATTGCACTTAGCTGCAACTTGTATGCAAACACATTCAGAAACGTAACCCAATTTCACAAAAATCAACAGATTGACAATGTTGTTGGAATAACACAGGTCTCCTTGTAAGAATTTTGCCATAAGCCAACTTTTAAGTCAACTTTGTAAAAATTTTACACCCCCAAGCTGACTGCAAGCTAGTGGCCCAGGAATGAGTCCTATCGGCTAACATCTGGCTTATTGTTCCTATCAGGAGGCTGTAAAAATAGTAGGGTTGTGAGGCCTCTGACCAGGCTACAAAATATAGGGCTCTGGAAAGTTTTTCACAATTTGTGCTGACCTATGATAAAGAGATGTGTTGTTATAATCGCTGCCAGAATGGCATGTGTTAGCAGAATCTCTCCAGGGTCTACAAATAAAAGTATTTTACGCTACCTAATCTGGTTAACAAGAGATGTCAGGAGTAAACCTGGGACCTTCTGCCTGCGAAGCAGATGTTCCACCACTGAGCCATGGCCCCTGCTTGAAATTCTTAAAGGGCACAATTTAAAGCAGGGACAGCCATCTTATTCAGCTTGGGGACTGAACTATCCCCATCCAAGCTGTCCACAGACCAAACTCCCCATACACACATAACCACTACCACCACCACCTCATAAACTATAGAGTATGTGTCTCTTCAAAAGCTGATGATAGCCCTGTATCTAAATTGCAAAGCTCAAGCAAGTCCCCATGAACCAGTTTTGAATGTGGAAAGAGATGCACATGCGGCCCATCCTCCATCAATTGGTGCTGTGTATAATATAACAGCACCACAAAGGGTGACAAAGTCTGGGCATGCATCATGGGGGAATGAGTTTCCAAGAAACAATAAACAGAATATCTGTAATTTTTTTTAACAATACAACAGTTTTATTTCTGTGATCCAACCACCCAAATCAGTTTTGCTTCCATAATACTAGCTATCAGTCTGGATTCATGATTACTTTTAGATATAATATTCAGACCCTTGCTGAAACCAAGCCATAAGCCGGCTCCCAGCATTGGAGGTTTGTCATAGGAGTAAATTACTTTCATACGGTATCATATTCTCCCTCTACCTTTTGTCAGGAGAATGAATATCTTGTCGACACTGTTCCGCCTTCACTACAGTCTGTCACCAGAATGAGTTATCACCAAATTTTAATGCTCCTATATTGAGCGTTTTTATTCTCATTATATTCTCCCCTCCTTTTTTCCTTAATCTACTGAGAAAAATTAGAATAATAAAGAAGAAAATAGCAGAACATTTATCCATTCCCTTGACACTTGTGAGACAGAAGCCTGGACAGAAAATTCTATAAAACTGTATTACACTAAATATAGTGATGAGGCAAGAGTGAAGATTAAAATTAGTTAATTCTCGGGGGCACTTTGGTTCACCATCCAAGCCTGGGAGTGCACTGCTGTGTCCAGCATTAATATCACAGAAGGGAAAGGCCAACATAAAGGCTGTTAGTGACTACTTTGAAGTGGACAGTAGGATTTTCTGAAATAAAAAGTGCTGGTTTAGGGCTACCCCTTATGGAGTTTTCAAGGCAAGAGATGAGCAGAAGTGGTTTGCCATTGCCTTCCTCCACACAGCAAGACCGGTCTTTCTTGTTGGTCACCCGTCCAAGTACTAACCAGGGCCAACCTGTTTAGATCCAATGCTCTGACAAACTCAGGCTACTCTTGGTTTTTCAGGCAGCCATTTTCCAAAATACCAAACAGTTATTAGATATTGTGCAGAACTAGAGATAAGGTGCAGAACTAAAGAGATTAATCATAAGTTTACCACTTTAAGACTGCAATGCCAAGCCTAGGAAGTAACATTGAAATTTTGAACAGAATTATAGTGTTCTAAGCCCATTAATTTTAATGGTTATAAAAGGGTGTAAATCTGTTTAAGATTGCACTACAAGTTTCTCTGAACTCACTGAAAATTACTTTCTGATTGGGCTGCAAATGTGAAAAATCTGAAAATGTTTCTTTTATTTCTATTATTATTTGTTTGTTTGTTTTATTATTTATTATGTATTCTTTTATTTTTATTTTATTAGTTTATACATAGAAAGAGGGAGAGGGAGAAAAAAGGAAAAGAAAAGATACAGAAATATATTTTACAAAGTCCAATTTAACATTCTGCATGCAAATCTTCTCATGAAAGCTTCACAACTATTATAACCATCATTCTGGCTGTTCTTCATTTAATCTTAGTTTGTCAGTACTTGTGTCTTTTAGCCTTTTGATACTGTCCATAGGGTTTTCTTGGCAAACATACTGGAGTGGGTTGCCATTACCTTCTCCAGGGGGATCACTCTTGGTCTGAGTTCTCTGCTGTGGCCTGTCTGTCTTGGGTGGCCCTTCACGGCATAGCCTTTTTAGGGGGACTATGCAGAGGGCAACTAGCGTGCAGCTGTTGCTTTTCCCTTGCAGCCCAGTTACTTCTGCTCACTTAATATAGCTGGAACTCCCCCCTCCCCACAGGAGTTATGCCTGAGGTTCCCACCAAACACTTAGATCATCTCTTAGGGAAAAAAATATTTATTTTCTTCCCATTTTCCCTCTTCACTCAGAGATAGATGGAAGGGTTTTTTTCTTTTACTGAACTTCTTCCAGGGTATAGGTCAACATACCTGTCTCTTCTCTGCCTTTCTCCTCACACCTGACTGCTTGACCAAGACATTGGATAATACCGTTGGAGCTTTCAGGTAAAGACTGAACCTGTATAATAGGCTTTCAACACATTTTTACTACAGTGGACTTATGTTATATTGAATTCCTTTGTTGTGGGCATGAGTGGCTTCTACAACATGGAGGTGACAACACACAAACAGAAGTCAGAGTTGGCTGTGGACTGCCCATGTTTTCCTCCTTCAACAGGGTGCCTCAGCAAACTGGTGGAATCACCGGCATTTCCAGCACCATGCCAAGCCAAACATCTTCAAAAAAGATCCAGATGTGAACATGCTGCATCTGTTTGTCCTGGGAGAAACACAGCCAGTTGAGGTAAGGTTAAGGGGATATGAAGTTGAGCTGAGTTTATTTGTGTTTTTATTTAGGGAATGAATATTCCATCTTTCTGTGCAACATTGTGAGTTGGATCCCACAGAGGATTTCTGCGGACAAGGAGTGTGATTTTCCCCTTATTCTTGCTTCATGCTCTTCTTGGAGGGTTCCCTGTGCTCCAGGAAGAGCATTTGAGGAGAATTCACATATGAGTAAGAACATAAGAAGAGCCCTGCTGGATCAGAGCAGTGGTCCATCTAGTCCAGCATCCTGTCTCACACAGTGGCCAGCCAGTTCCTCTGATCGGCCAACAAAAGGGCATAGAGGCTGAGGCTTTCCCCTGATATTGCCTCCTGGCTCTGGGATTCAGAAGTTTAGTGCCTCTAAATGTGGAGGTTCCCCTCAGTCACCATGGCTAGTAGTCATTGATAGACTTATCCTCCATGACTCTATCTAATCCCCTTTTAAAGCTGTTTATTCCTGGGGCCATCACTACATCCTCTGGCAGTGAATGCCACATTTTAATCCCTCTCTTGGTGTAAAGTAGTATTTCTTTTTGTCTTTCCTGAGTAAAATAACTGTTTGGAAGAAAAGAGCAGTGTTTCTTTGTTTTCAGGTAATGCACCCATGTCATAGCAGGTGCCGTCCCAGAAAAGGCATTTCCTCTTGTGAAAGTGAGGAAAGCTGCCTCTTCTAAGAAGGTGCCTTCCATCCATGGGTTTTGTAAATATTTAAAAATACTTAACAGTTTAAAAAAACCCTGTCTGATTAATCAGAGATACTTTTTTAATACATTTAAAGATTTTGAAACAGATCATCAAACTGATTGATGAAGTACTACAACACTACATCTTTTGTAGTAAATTCCCTTATTACATTTCCAGCCACTTCCAGCTCTCCCATTGGCTGCACTGTGGACTCCCATCAGCCATTGGCCCATCAACCGCCACTCAAGAGTAATCGCGTGCCATTGGCTGGGTGCTGGGTCCGCTCTTCTTTCCCACCCACTGCCACCTCAGACATTGTTTCCTGTCAGAATAACTGCAAAAAGGCTGTGTCTCCCGATGAAGACACTTCTCCTGCTTTGCTCCTGTGGGACTAACCTTTCCCTCTGGCTGTTGCTAGGCAACCAAGCTTGGTTCTGTCAGGAAAAAGACAAAGGAATGAAGCCCTTTCCAGGCCTTTGTGGGGAACTCATTGGGGCCAGTCCTGACTAGGGTTGCCAGCTCCAGGTTGGGAAATTCCAGGAGAATTGAGGGGTGGAGTGAGGTTTGAGGACGGGTGGGACCTCAGGTACAATGCCATAGACAGGCTGGAGCCTCCAAACCAGCCATTCCCTCCTAGGGAACCATTGTTGCCAATCTCCAGGTGAAGCTGGATATCACTCAGAATTACAACTGCTCTCCAGGAGGGAAGGCAGAAGTCAGCTGCAGTCAGAGGGACAGATAATGGTAGGTTGATGGTTGGCTGGGAAGGAGAAAGCATTGCCAACTCCAGGTTGGGAAATTCCTGGAGATTTGAGTGGTGAAGCCTGGAGAGTGTGGGGTTTGAGGAGGGGTTCAACCTCAGACAGGTACAATGCCATAGACTTCACCCTCCGAAACCAGCCATTTCCTCCTGGGGAAGCATTGTTGCCAATCTCCAGGTGGGGGGCTGGAGATCACTCAGAATTACAACTGCTCTCTAGGAGGGAGGGGGAGGAGATGGAAAGCTGAAGTCAGAGGGGCAGATAAAGGTAGGTTGATGGTTGGCTGAGAGGGAGGGTTGCCAACTCTTCAGGTAGCAGAGATCAGTTCCTCTGAAGAAAATGGTGGACTCTGTGTCATTATACCCTGCTGAAGTTGCTACAGCAAATTGACGCTGAGTGCCCAAGGCTGGGGCACTCTCCCAGAGGCTCTTTCTAGTGCTCATTGTATTTATTTCCATAACAGGCCTTATTCCTAGTTCTACATATTGTAGCTTTTGTGTTGATGGAATGTGTCACTTAATTGCTAATGATGAATTCAGATGACACTGAATCACATGAAAACATACTTAGAATATCACTTTGGAGCTGGTTGCTTTCATAGGTGGTCATTTGTAACAGCTGCCAAATGGTGAAGCCAGTCTTACTTCAGGCTTGCTAGCTCCTTATTTCCAGATGACAACAAAGTTGCCTGTACAGCACAGCCAGTTGCTACCATTTTAAGCTAAGTATGTACTTAGGGGGAACTGCGGTGGCTCAAGTGGTTAAGACGCTGAACTGCAGGCTGTGGAAGGTCAGTAGTTCAGCAGTTCGAGACCCGGGTGCTGCATGATGGAGTAAGCTCCCATCTCTAGCTCCAGCTCCTGGCAACCTAGCAGTTCGAAAGCAAGAAATTGCAAGTAGATAAATAGGTACCACTTCGGTGGGAAGGTCTCCGTGTGCCTTGGTGTTTAGTTATGCCGGCCACATGACCACGGAAACATCTTCGGACAGTGCTGGCTCTTCAGCTTTGAAAGAGAAATGAGCACCGCAACCCTAGAATCGGATTCGACTGGCTTTCGAGCAAGGGAACCTTTACCTTTATGTACTTAGGGCAATGTAAATCTTGTGCCTTCTGATACTATACATGGTGGACATGCAAAGTTTATCCCTGCTTTCCATCTGTTTTTCCCCAAACCAAAAAGTGCAAAAACCTTCTAAATCATGGTAGACTGCCACTATACTATTGAAATTCACTTTCAAAAAGATGCCCACTATTATCTGGTATCATTCTGGTAGTCATGGACCACTACATAAGCAATTTATATCCCGTCCTCCCAGCCAAAGCCAGCTCAGGACGGCTTACATAAAAACAGATAAGTTACATTAAAACATAAGTTACAATTAAAACAATTCTAAAACCATAATAAAGTACTAGTAGTCGTTGTTCATATGATGGTAGCAGCCATTATTCAGAGTTCTAAGCTCGCAGTCAGCTCACAGTGTTCATTTTGATCGTCCTTGCAGTGCTTGCTGTTCTTTAGGCTGTTGGTGGCAATTTCTGGAATCCAGGGCCTTCTCACACTCAACCATCCAATGCTCTTCATTAGTAGTGGCAGCAGCTCCCAAAAGCCTGGTGGAATAGGCCTTGCGGATCTGTAAAAGGTCCCACAGGGCCCTGATCTCCTCTGGGAGATTCTTCCACCAGGATGGGGCCGCCACTGAGAAAGCCCTGGTCCTGGTCATCAACAGCCTGACCTCCTTAAGACCTGGGAGGGCCAGCTAGTTCTGAGCCCCTGACTGCAGTGCTCTCTGGGGGACATGTGGGGAAAGGCGGTCCCTCAGGTATGTAGGTCCCTGATCATGTAGGGCTTTAAAGGTAAGAACCAGCACCTTGAAACGAATCTGGTATGCTATCGGCAGCCAGTGCAACACCTTCAGCACAGGCTGTATGTGCTGCCATCTAGAGCCCCATCAAAAGCCTGGCCACACCAACTGCAGCTTCCAGATTTAAGACAAGAACAGTCCCATGTAGCGAGCATTACAGTCCAACCTTGAGGTGACCATCGCATGGATCACTGTCAACAGGTCACTGTGTTCGAGGAACCAACTGCCTGAAGATGGTAAAAGGCAGATTTGGCAGTGGCTCCTACCTGGGCCTCCATAGTTAAGGAGGCATCCAGGAGCACTCCCAAACTCCTAACCTCCAGCGCTGGCACCAATGGTGCCCTATCAAAGGTCGGAAGCAGGATCCCTAACCCTGGCCCAGTCCGGCCCAGGCACAGAACCTCCATCTTCGTTGGATTCAATTTCAGTTGGCTCAGTCAATCAAAAATTTAGAAACCTTTTTACATGTCCACCGCATATGATAGTATGATCCAACATAATTGTTACATTTCCAACATTTGTTACTCAAGTTTTTATACATTTTGACTAACCTATCTGGGGTTAGGTGCCATCTATAGAACATTCTATATAAATTGTCTTTAAATGAAAAAGATTTAGTCAACTTAATATTCACATTCCATATTTTACTCCATTGTAACAAATCTATGTTGTAATCTACATTTTGCATCCATTTGACTATACATTCTTTAACTATTTCATCCTGCATTTTCAATTGCATCAGCATATCATACATTTTCTTAATAAGTTTCTCTCTTGAAGTACATAATAATTTTTCAAATACACCTTGTTCTAAATAGAATCCATCTTTCTGTTTGTCCTTACTATATCTAGATTCCACTTGCACTCTAGTCCACCAATCTAAGATTATTTCCCTTTTCTTTCATTCTTCCTGAGATTTTAAATTATTTCCATCATCTAACAATTCTGCATATCTAATAACTGTTTGTTTTGAAGTCAAAACTGGTTGAGAAAAAGCTTCCACTGGAGACACCCATCTTGGAATTTTAGTATATATCAGTGAAGAAATCTTTTCCCAGGTTGTCAATAATGATCTTCTTATAATATGATTTTTAAAATATTTATGTCCAGAAGCTTTCCCATGCCATAAAAATGCATGCCATCCCAGTTTTAAGTCATGTCCTTCTAGAGTCAGCAGCCTATGATCTTCAAGTAAAATCCATTCTTACAACCAAACCAAACTTGCTGCCCTATAGTAATTCTTCCAGTCTGGTACTTCAAACCCAGCATTATCTTTCGCATCCCCCAACATCTGCAGCATCTTCGCCTACTACGCAGACTAAACTACTGGGAAATATGCTGACACTGGAATCTCTGAAAGACTTTAAAATGATATGTAAGTTATCTTTCAAACTAACCTGAGCCAAACTCAGACTGATATACAAACTAAATTTCATGCAAGTTTAAGCCAGGTGCAGAATGACCTGCAAGACAGACTACAATCGGGCCTAAACCAGGTGCAGATGGCCTTAATACAAGTCACAGATCAAATAAAACACTTAAACACTGAGACTGGAGATGTAAAAGTTAAAATGGCTGATCTTAATTAATGGAAAATAAGAAGGAAATAACAGACGTGGTACAACAAGCCAAGAAGGCTGAAGAGAAAGCTGAAGCAGCATCATTGAGGATGGACAGTAGGGGGGCTGTGTACACACACACACACATACACCATTTTTCTTGAAAAAGCTTCTTTAAGGAAGGGGGCAGGGGGCCCAATAGCCCCACTATGGCTACGGGCCAGCATCTGCATATCTCAAATTGTTAATGTTCCTTCTACCAATTTTCACTCAACCGTCATCTAAATCTAGTCCAGCTTTCCTTATGATACGTTCTGCATACAGATTGAAGAGATATAGAGATAAAATACATCCCTGTCTGACACCTTTGCAAGTGTCTGACAAAGATGTATTTCCCAATTTTACCCTCATAATAACATGGAGAGGTAGGTTACACTGTGAAATAGTGATCAGTTAATGAGCTTTATTGCTACACAAAGATTTGATTCTGGATATCTACAGTCTAGATTGCCCCACATCTCCACACCTGTTACTTAATAAAGTTAATTCCACATGTAATTTTTGCTCTGATTTGACATCCAAACTGGAGCACGGGGTTTTAGCATCCACACATCATCTCCTAATCATTCACCTATCAGGTTTCCCCCTGCTTTCTGAAAGCTGGTTTGACATGGTCATTTTGGCAAGATCACACTCAAAGCATCTTCACATGCCTTGGGACCTTTTGATCTTTAGAAAGCAGCTGAAGACAGTCTTATTTAGGACTACATTCGATTAAAGCAGTCCTAAAGTGTAATTTTAAAATTTTTGGTTTTATGTTTTTATGCAGTCTATTTCATGTATTTTATTAATATTGTAAGCCACCTGAGCTCCGTAAGGAAAGAAGGCAGTTAATAAATATTTTAAATACATAAAATAAATAAATAAGGTGCATTTTGATGGTCCAACCCACATCTATGCCATTTTTCTTGCCTTTGTCCCGATAGCTGTCATTTCCCCCATGACACTGGAGGGCTTTGGGGGAAGAATTAAAATTGGCATTTTCTGGATCACTATAGTGCAATAGTGTTACAAGAATCTATTGCCATGGTCTATTTGTCCCTCTGAATTCCTGGCTTTCCATTCTTAAACAGAAGTAAGTCTGTAACTCTTTTCATTGCAGAGATATCTGCCAGGGGGTACACATAAACCTAAGGGAGGGGGAATTCCTTTCTATGACAAAAAAAAATAATACTGTTGGCCACTATTCAAATAGGACCCTCCCAAAGGAACTGTAATTTTCTTACCTAAAGCAATTATAATCAGCTGTATTATTGAACTAGATCATGAATACAGGGAGAATATTTAATGTCAATTTATTTAGTATGGTGGCCTTCTACTCACAGAAGTAATATTTTCACCCATAGAAGGTATGGAATGCATTAATAAATGGAAGAGTTCCTTTGGATCCAACTGCAAGGTCAGTTAGGAAAATAATTCAATGAAGATGAAAAGTACAATGTTACTGTAAGGGACTTCCACATTCTGTTTTAAAAGGGTTAGACCTATCTTTTAAATCAATGAACTGACCTTGCAGAACAATCCCCCCCCCAAACAACATCCCTGAATTGTGAAATAATTTAGACTTACAAAATGTGACCAAATATATTTGCTTCGTTATGAAATCTGATTTCACTGGCCAGTGTAAATTCAAATTTGGAAAGGCCTATCGGAATCCATAGAAAGCACAACAAATGTTGGGGAGCAATGATATAAACTTCTGTAACAGTGGGTTAGATACTTCTCTTCACAAACTTATTTAGCTTTCCTCAGCAGCAATCAGTGTGAGTCAGCTGACCCAAGTGCCAGGTTCCACATCTATAAAAACTAAAGCATCTGTGAATAAAACCAATTTCTAAAATACTTGCTCAAATAAGCATAATGCAACATGTCCCTGTACTGACACAGCGTCTAAAACAGTGGCCTTCACAGCTCCTATTTCCACAGAAATCACAAGACATACCAGTGAATGAGGCAAGTTGCACAAACACTTTTTCAAACGAAGTTGCCTAAGAAGTATGTGACATGAGAAACAGTGAACAAGCCGGTTTTGCTTAAGCAACAACTGTTGATTCTAATAGAGAGAGGGATATAAAATATCACTAGTTCAGCCTTTAATGAAGCACTTAACTAATAAAAAATCTAAAACTGAACTCCAAAAAGAGGCAACTCTGATAGGGAAGCTGGATAGTCTTGAGAAATGGGCATGCAACCCCTGTTTTGTGTGATCTCCAGGGCTATTTTTGGACAGGAACGCAGAGGAACAGAGTTCTGGCTGGCTTCAGAGTTGGCCACACCCACTACAGAGGGAAGGCCTGGAGAGTGACCCCCCTGGCGACTCCAAGGCGGGCAGGCCAGGGGGGGCCCTGGAAGGATCGGGGAGGCATTTAAATGCCTCCCTGTGCCTTCCCTGGCCTGTCCAAGGGCCGGCTTGCCTGGGGTCCCCGCAGCTGTGGGGCGCCCGGGCAAGCCAAGGGAAGGCAGTTTAAACTGCTTCCCCTCCCCTCCAAGGGCTGGCTTGCACCTAGGCAAGTCAAGGGAAGGTATGTGGGTGTGGCCTAATATGCTAATGAGTTTCTGTTGCTGGGTGTGGCCTGTTATGCTAATAAGTTCCTGCTAGGCTTTTTCTACAAAAAAAGCCCTGGTGATCTCACAACATAAATGTATCAAAGCAGAGCCCCAGAAAAATCCAGTAGACCAGGTGTGGCCAAACTTGCTTAACATAAGAGCCACATAGAATACATGTCGGATGTTTGAGAGCCGCAAAACATGAAAAGTATTACACACACATTTTTAATGAAAAATATGCAAATCTGCTTTTTATTGAGACTGCCAAAAATAAGAACAAAAGGTAAAAAAATAAAAAGGTAATCATATTTGTCCAATGATATTTGTTTGCTAATTATATTTATTTGTCTAAGAGAGAAAGAGAGAGAGGTGGAAAGAAAGCAACTTTAACTTTAAATATGTTCTCCAACCACCACCCCCAGCTTGACTTGGAGAAGTGATTTAAAGAGACAAATGCCTTCTCCAAACTGGCCTATGGGGGAGAGGGGCTTTGAGAATGCATTTAAAGTTAAAGTTGCATTCTTTCTCTGCTCCCCCCCCACACACACACACCTCAAGCCTACCCAGGGAGGGGAACACTGGCTGGGGAAGGGAATACCGATCAGGGCGGTGTGGTAAGAAATATTGAAAGATGGAAGTATTTGGGTTTAAAATGAACCAACTAAGTTATGAATTCCATATACAATATCTGGCTCTGCCCTGGCTAGAAAAAGAAAAAAAACAGGCTTGACCTTTCTTTCACTGAGGAGGCAACATATTCAATTCCCAGGGAAACTACACAGATGTGAAACTCGCCAATAACCCCAATTTCCTAGATATATGGTCATTTGACCAGCTGGCAAGACAAGCTAGCTTCCTGAGAGACAGAGAGTTCACACACATACCCCGCTTTTCATCTCTCTAAACATCAAAGCACAGTTTATTTCCCTGATTGGGGGACACCTGGATGACACTGTATTGATCCCTTTGGACTTTTATTGTGTGAGACCAAGGAAACAATATTTCCTGTAATACAACCTCATCTTTTAGGAAGCAATTTTCAGATAGGCAATTTCCACTTCCATGCTAATCAACACCTGATATGATCATCAAAAAGAACTCCTCCTTTGATGTTGGGTTTAAAATACTGGTCCAGAGCCCACAGACTTCAGCTGAATCCGAAAAGGATTCAGTTAGAGAGTGCCTCTCGACGCGCTTGCATGGGGTGGGGAAAACTTTGTTTTGCATGTTTATTTTTCTGTGTGTATGTTTAGGAACTATGAATGTTTTGCTATAATAAAGATAAGTTTTATTTTAAGAAGAGACTAGTGAATTCCAAGCTTGCACTTCTGCCTTTGGTAAGGGGCAACACACAGGAGACACACACGAACTGAGGGGAGGGGGAAGTGTGGGTGACAGGGTTAAACACACACCCACACATCCAAAATTCTTACAACAATGTTCTTATGAGGCGATCAGACATGAGAAGATGTCACTGGAAAAGACAATAAGGGTAGGAGAAACTGAAAGCAGCAGGAAAAAGGACCCAACCTGAAATGGATTGACTCCATCAAGCCAGCCAGCCACGGTCCTCCGTCTGCAATACCTGAGCAAGGCTGTGAACAACGGGATGTTTGGGGGAAACATTCATTCATAAGGTTGCCCTAAGTCGGAGGTGACTTGTCCTTCACACTTCACACAAGCGCAATACATCCTCTGCAGGTGGATCAGTCTTTTCCTAGAGAACCTGGTGCGGTGTGGCTTAAAGGAACATACCAACGTTGTAGCTCTGTTTGAGCAGAAGAGCCCTGGCCTCTCTCTGCTGCTGCCTCCCATTCAGCCCCAGCCCACCATAAGTTAAAACTCCAAAGAAGATGGGGACCAACTTTCTTGCAACTGGTCTTAGCTGGGCTGCAGGAAGCTGCCCCGGTGGGGAATGAGAGAGATGTGTGGACGGGTCAGCTTTCTCCAGTATTTCCTACAATCTCAGCCCAGCCAGATATCAGCAGGAAGGTCCCAAACAACCAAACATCCAGAAATTTTTCTCCCTGTCCGAAGGGTCTGGGAGCAGCCATCTCTCACCCACAATGTTGTCCTTTGCTGCCATCTCGTGTCAGACTGAGGTCTTGCTCCCAAATAATACTGGGCACAGGCTGATGCTGATACCTGCTCGGCGTCTCATGTGCTGTGCTTTCCGATTTAGTATGTCAACTACCTTTTGAAGGTTCATGTGATCTGACAGTATTGAAGGCTAATGTGCAAAGGCATGCTTTGTTCTGCAGATATAGCCGGCCTAAAAGTTTCAGCCAGATTCTAAATCTGAGTGTGCTATTTCAACATTTCTTTGGGTGACAAAACTGGAAATGATGCCAAATGGCAAAGGATTGCAAAATTGTGCCACAGGTCTCTTGTGCCACAGCTTCTCTACCTTTCTAACAGGGTAAGTGTGAGGCTCTTAAAATATACGTCCTATGCATAAAAATCA
>NW_015168690.1:133719-163726 GCF_001447785.1 Gekko japonicus
ACTTACCCATGCAGGCCACTTCGTGCCCTGCCTGGGAATGGGGGAGGGTAGTGACCTAAGTCTTAAAACAGTGGTATGCCCCAGGAATCCATCTATAAGAACACTGGGAGACCCAGACTTTGCCACACCTGCGAAAACCACGAAAGCAAACAAAGTGCCTACCCTTGTTTATTTTTTTTGAGCAGTCCAACATCTTTAAACTGATTTAACACTTTGTCAAGGGTATGAATATTGTTTACTATTGAAATATTTTAAGTTGAATCTAAACTTTAAGTTGACCTATAACCACAGGACTTAGGACCATCATTTATTGCTAATGTGTTTAAACGCTTGAGGCACTTCAGATTACTCATGCAGCGTATACCAAGAGCTCAGGGCCCATGGAAAGGAAGAATAGGTTCATTAAAGATAAATTGAAGTGATTTGTGAAGCCACAGGTTTAAATTTGGTGGAAGCATTGCCTCTTGCCCATTAACACATTAGGAATAAGCCTAACAGAAAATATAGGTTGATCTTGTTTTTGTGATTTTGTTTGGAAGGTTTCCCTGTGTATTATAACCCTCACAGGCTGCAAAGCCTGACTGAAGAAAGTGATTATGTGACTAAATATATTTTGTTCCTCGCTACCCTTTCTAAGGTACTCCGTTCTGAAGTCTAGAACCCCCTACCTGTCCTGGCTGATGTGGCTTGCCATGACATCCAACCTGGCGATCAAGTCTGGCACCTGACGCACAGTATCAAAGCATCTGCTGGTCCATCGCTGGGAAAGCCTCTTGTGACGTTTCTGCCAACCACCACTGCACCATAAGGATTGTGGAACCTGATGCCTGGATTTCACGTCTCTCACACAAGATGGGTCGTGTCTCCAGTGGAACCCAAGCCTGAACTACCAACAGCCGCTCCAGACGCCTATCTGGACCCGCAGCAGGTGGAAAGACGAGGCCTAGCCCCAGACCTGACACACAGCCATCAGTGTCAGAGCACCAGCAGCAGTTTCCTGCAACAGCCGTTCCCATTCAGTGGGAACCCTTTGTGTTTGCGTCCTAGCAGGCAACGTTTGCACGCCTGCTAACTGCACAAGCCATCTCGATGTGCAGAGCCAGCCTCTCGTTGTACCCGCCAGCATTTTGTTGTTTCAGCCTTGTTCCAGTTGGAACCAGCCGTGGTTCCAGCTATTGTTCCTGAACTTTGACTTTGTTGCTGAATAATAAAGTTTGCAAGCCACCAGCCGACACAGAACTCTAGTGATAGTACAAGTGACTGTAGTGAGTTGGAGTTTAATGAACCAGGATTCTCCAGTGAACTTTCTCCATTCACCCCATTAGAGACTTCTAGTACTGACTCTATTGCTTTTACAGCAGATGACTTTGAACTTTTTTTCCTAACCATTTTCATTTATTTGTGGGTTTCATTTTTGTTGTAAACATTTTTATTTAGATGTGTATAAGCACGATTACTCGGGGGGATACCTAGCTAATCTAAAGGATGAAGCATTGTTAGGTGGTTTTGTAATGTTTTCTCGCTATTTCTTGTGCAGCTAAATATATTCCTTCCCTATTTTCTGTTGGAATCCTGTAGCCAATTGTGTTTGGGTCCTTTTAAACCCAAAAATGGGGGATTGTGGTAAGAAATATTGAAAGATGGAAGTATTTGGGTTTAAAATGAACCAACTAAGTTATGAATTCCATATACAATATCTGGCTCTGCCCTGGCTAGAAAAGAAAAAAAACAGGCTTGACCTTTCTTTCACTGAGGAGGCAACATATTCAATTCCCAGGGAAACTACACAGATGTGAAACTCGCCAATAACCCCAATTTCCTAGATATATGGTCATTTGACCAGCTGGCAAGACAAGCTAGCTTCCTGAGAGACAGAGAGTTCACACACATACCCCGCTTTTCATCTCTCTAAACATCAAAGCACAGTTTATTTCCCTGATTGGGGGACACCTGGATGACACTGTATTGATCCCTTTGGACTTTTATTGTGTGAGACCAAGGAAACAATATTTCCTGTAATACAACCTCATCTTTTAGGAAGCAATTTTCAGATAGGCAATTTCCACTTCCATGCTAATCAACACCTGATATGATCATCAAAAAGAACTCATCCTTTGATGTTGGGTTTAAAATACTGGTCCAGAGCCCACAGACTTCAGCTGAATCCGAAAAGGATTCAGTTAGAGAGTGCCTCTCGACGCGCTTGCATGGGGTGGGGAAAACTTTGTTTTGCATGTTTATTTTTCTGTGTGTATGTTTAGGAACTATGAATGTTTTGCTATAATAAAGATAAGTTTTATTTTAAGAAGAGACTAGTGAATTCCAAGCTTGCACTTCTGCCTTTGGTAAGGGGCAACACACAGGAGACACACACGAACTGAGGGGAGGGGGAAGTGTGGGTGACAGGGTTAAACACACACCCACACATCCAAAATTCTTACAACAGGCGGCATGCCTCCCCTTCGCTTCCCCAGGCACCCTTCCAGGAGCCGCACAATATGTGTGAAAAAGCCGCATGTGGCTCCCGAGCCACAGTTTGGCCACCCCTGCAATAGACACATGACTTTGTAGCATGATTTATGTGGTTCTTCAGGATCTGTTAGTGGGACGCTGTAAAAGCATGTTGCCTTGCATCCACTAACTGAGATCCTTAGATAAGCAAGCTTGAAATGGCCCCATAAAATGATGCCTGGAAGGCAAGTATGGGTGATTCAGGATCAAGGAAGGATGTCACCTCATGCCTGCCTTAGGACTCAATTCTTCCCCCATCACAAAAATCTTCCCTCAGGGAAACCAATGGCTAGACTCCATCAAGCACCAATGGAATGTGGAATTTCGTTACGCAACGTCCCACTGAAGCCAAATACATTTTGGAAATCTTGCTACAGCAGTGGATACATGAAAAACATATGTATCCGTTGCTGTAGCAATGTCCCCAAAGAACACTTTCTTGGAATTAAGAGGTCCAAGTAGACGTGCTTAGGATTGGTCCCTATGATTAAGTTGTGGAGTGATTCTGCAGGTGCTTTGTCATTCTCTTTGGAAGAAACTTTCTGCTTTAGCTTTTGGTGAGCTGTCAAGCTGGAATATTGTCAGATCTTGGGTCCAAGTACTCTTGCAACACTCTCAATTACAGATCATCCAAGCATATACAGAATTCGTGTTGGAATTATCGGCCCCAGCCTATGCAGAGTGTGGGACTACCCCTGGTTCCCCAAAATGATTATCTATTCCCATACGGCCCGCTAAAGCTTCAAGCTCAACCCCATAGCCACCCCCAGCACCTGTAAAACTAACTGTTATATTATCTATGCTGCAAGGTCATGCCGACAGCTACAACTTCTAGGCCAGTGAAGCAAAGATTCACACATGCACGCACTCACTCCCAAAGAATGCACATAAATGAAAGCAGTGAGGAAAAATCAGAGAGGAGGAAAGAAGTTAACCCTTGATGTAACAGAACAGTGGTGCCAGTGGAAAACAACCCATGACAAGTGAGGCACGAGCTTGACAAATATACAGTTGTTTTTACCTTGGACCCTGCATATAGCATTCTGGTGGCAGAGCAGGAAAAGGAATTATCTTTCTCGCTCCAGGGATTTGTGCACTCAGTTTATGTGCCCTGTAATTACTATACTCATGACCTACAATAATCTTCTTCTTCTTCTTCTACTGCTTCTTCTTCTTCCATTCAGTAGTTTTAAAATACTCTCATTGATCACTCTTGAGTTTTGCAGTAAGTATTTTTAATGGGGTTTAGCATCTCAGGATACAGTAAACTGAAACTCCTATCTTTTAATAATCGATCTTTGATTAGGGGAGCTATAATGTTTAACTGGTACTATTAAACGATTACCAAACCCAGTTAAAAAGTGTTGCTCAAAACTTCAGAAAAGAATGATGCGATTTTTTGTTCTTGTGAGAGATGTACAAGTCTTGGTTAACTCCAAAGTTTAATAAAATCAGGGATGGTTCAGTGAACTATCAAGTACTTCAGGGGGAAAAGGGAACCTAGAATAATTTTTGCAGTGCTGTATAGTTTCAGGTTACAGATCCCCCATGGACAGTCATGGTTAATATCTTTTTTGGTCAAGGGAGCTGACCTACCTATGACTAACGTTCACTGTTTTATGTTCCCTGTACAACATTTTTTGTCTATATGAAGTTTCAATAAATGAAGGAATTTAGAGAATGAAGGCATCTTAAGGTGGAATAAGCCTGCCCCCTTCCCATACCATATTCTTGACCTGAAACAGCCCTGGGTACCCACTACTGACCTTATTGAAAAGTTGGAGGAATTGATAGTAGTAAATTGATAGTAGTAAAAAGATTGAATGGAATCTGCCTCAGTGAAAGGACAGTCAAAAAAGTGCAAAGACAGAGAATGGAAAACATTAGACTGACTGATGCTTGTAGACATCACAGTCCTAAGTGCTACATTTTTTACTCTCCAGAAGACATTCCCTATCATTGATGTGGTCTTCCATTCTGTTTTGCTTCCAAGATCAGATCTTCTCATGGCATAACTATATGATACCCTATTCTCAGGTCCTATCAACCAGACATTTGCTGGGAGTTCCTGGCTAAAGGTGTATGGGACCTGATTTGGATCAGGATCACTGGATATGGGGAGAAGGGGCGTAAGCCTTTTCCCTCCCTGTATGTACTGAAAGGCATGGGGAGCCACTATTGCAAAAAAAACTTATATGTACTGATAGGCTACATGTAGATTTCCACAATTAAATGGTGGAAATATTGGCTCCCTGGGGCCAGTTCATGTTGACTTAAGCCCCCTCTCACTGTGTGCTGCAGTCCTGATCCAAATAGATCCCCATGCGCCTGAGAATCTAAGCATCAGCCAGGAACTCTCAGCATGTCTGCTTGATAAGGCCCAGGGATGGACTCTCGAAAAGTGTTTCATGTAGTTAGGCCCCGACTGGGAATAAAATGTGGTCAGATTATATATGAACTCTGGTTGTGTTGTCCTTGTGCAATCTTATATGAAGACGAGCCGGCATACTAAGATTTTGAATGTGCGTTAAAGCTGCTTCACAAGCTCATACAAACAGGTGTAAGCATAAAAGAATGAACTGTGAAGCTGTTCCTACAAGTTCCCTATAAATTCCGCAACAAGTTGCCTAGGTACCTTTGGCTACAGCAGTCTCTCGCAGCCGCAATCCCTCATCTTCATATGAATATCATACTGGCCTAACAGTGCTGCAGGGAGGATTACTATCTCCATGTCCATGACGTGCTTTGAAAGGGGTAGCAAAATGTTGTATCGGAATGGAAGATCCAGTCAGAAAAGTTTTGAATGAGTGTTAGCAGCACAGTGCAGAGGCAAGGTGTTTTTAAGACACTTTACTAGGGCTGCCAACTCAAGGTTGGACAATTCCTGGAGATTTTGGGGTAGATCCTGGGGAGGGTGGGGTTCGGGGACCTCAGGAGGGTATAATACCATAGAGTCCACCTTCCAAAGCAGCTATTATCTCCAGGGGAACTGATCTCTGTAGTCTAGAGATCAATTCTAATTCCCCGAAATCTCCATGCCCCACCTGGAGGTCAGCAGCCCTACTTCATCAGGAAGCCAGTGGCTTGTAAAAGATTAGTAGTGCACTTCTGTATGGTTTCTACCTCTTCCATTCAGTGAGACAAGGTGTCAGACTCTTGGACAAAGTTACTCTCAAAAAATACTATCTGGCAGTGATCTGTTTATTGAGAAATAAAAAGTTCCAAGCTACAACAGGCACTGTGTCAGAACTGAGGTTCTGGAGGGAGAATCCAAAGATATAGAAAGTTCAAACAGCCAATCACACGTTACAATCATCCCACCTAGCTCTCGCGTGCTCTACACCCCCCAACTGTAAATCTACTCATGCATTATCTTTAACAGCAAGGCAAGCACAGACACTGACCAAGGTCATCCCGCTTAGGGAGGCTGCTTGAGAAGAGTTACATCACCACTACAATAAATCCATTCTCACATTCACACACTCCCCCCCCCCCAATCTGGAATTTCCCTTTCCCCCTACAGGCCTCAATTCCCCAGAAAACATGGCAAAACATGGCAAATGATAGCCCGAGTTTGACTTGAAGATGACAACCAGGTATCTAATTTGGAGGGTTCAGTCATTTGTTGAGTGTCAGAAACAACTAGGGTTATCAACGTAGAGGTGGGCTTTGAAGTACTCCCACAATTACAATTGATCCGCAGGCTACAGAGATCTGTTCCCTAGGAGCAGGGTGTCAGCTATGCTGCCATGGGGGTTGGGGAGTTCATTCTGTGTCTTACTAATTGCTCTTGCATTCCTATCTCTGCTGTTTTGCCTTGGCTGAAACGCTTATCTCTACAGATGGGCAGGAGGAGGTTGTATTGTCTGGAAGTCTCCTATATACCGTGAGAGACTACTGCTTCCCAGCTTTTGCCACCTAACGGTTTCCTAGCTTGTCCCGCGTGCAAGAGGGTATGTAATTGGCCATGCCATGGGGGGGTGCATACAAATGCCCTATATCCTATTATGCTCCATGGGTTGCTGCCATTCTTAACAGTGCCTGTGTTACTGCATCTATAGCTTTGCAATAAAAGTATAACCGTTCCTGAATGCGTGTACTTCGTTGTATGCTGTGGGTTCTGAAGAGTTTCATTATGCCAAAATTCCTGTTTTTATTCAGAGCTCTGCCGATTTTAATCCTGAAAAAGGATTTAAATAAATGGCAAGCAGAAATTAATAAATTCTTTTGGAACTACAAGACGCCGAGGATTAAGTTTTCTTTATTAAAATGCCATCCCACCAACGGAGACTTGGGTAGCCCAGATCTGACAGCTTACCATGAAGCAGCCAACCTGGCTACAAAACTGAGAATCTTAAATAGTAAGATCCCCCCTAATTGGCAACAAATAGAGGAATGGATGGCTGGTTCTGTCCAGCTATCGGCTTTTTAAAAATTTTTTCCAAAGGACAGACCCGAACCAGTTATCAACAACCAATTTCTCAGTGCCCCTTTGACAATATGGGACAGATCCGGGAAGAGATTCCTGCTGGAAAGGTCTCAATTTTCCTTCTTTCTAAACCAAAATTAGTTCTCACTGGGAAAGAGAGCGGAAGGCTTTTGAGCCTTGGAGAAAAGCTGGCATCACAAGACGGACTTGACTAACAAAGGGAAACCCTATACAAAAATGAAACTGGAAAACATACTATCTAAGAAAATACCATGGTTCCAATACTTGCAGGTTTTCCACAAGCTTCAAGACTTTTCCAAGACCAAGGAACTGGATAAGACTATTGCAAAATTTGAGGAACTCGTAGGTCACCAGTTCGGAGAGGCTAAAGGCCTGATTTCAAAGCTATATAGGACGTTAATCACACCCTCTATTCCAGACCACCTGAGATCTCATACGCTATGGCAAATAGACTGATGTTTGTTCAGAAATCCCCTAACATAACCTCAAAAAATTTTAATATTAAATTCAACTCTTTTAAGGTTTTGAATCGATGGTACTTACACCCAGTCAGGATGCATAGAATTAACCCAAAGTCACAGAAATTTTGCTGGAAAAAATGCGGGCTAATAGCAGATTACATTCACTGCTAGTGGCATTGCCCTGTAATTAACAATTTTTGGCATAAAGTTTACATACAGATAAAAGATATCTCTGGAATTACCTTACCATTTAGACCAGAAATATCATTGCTGGTGCTTGGTCAGGCATACCTGAAAACAAAACAAAACATATTTTAGGGTCAACTTTACTCACGATTGCTAGGTTATGTATTGCCCAAAAATGGAGAGACACATTAGGTCCTACCATTCAGCAATGGCAAAATAAACTGTGGGAACACAGGGGGGTACCTCTGCAGGAAAACACCAAAAACTATTTCAAGAGGTTTGGTTCCGTCATTAAATACCTGACTGAGGGGGGAGTCATCCCAAAAAATACGTATTACCAAAGTTTGCTATATTTTTAACTCAATGTTTCTGAACAAATAATATATTTATTTATTTATTTATACCTTCGGCTTATATACCGCCCTGACCCCGAAGGGTCTCTGGGCGGTTTACATAGTGGTTCTAACCAACCAATTAACCTGACTAGGGCCACATTATCTACAGGGTGGTGACTGCCTACCAGCACCTCGGGCTGGTTGTCATCCGGTTTCCTTCCGCAGCTTCAGATATTGGCGTCCTGGTGCCCTTCCTGGAGCCGATCTTCCCCGAGCAGCTTCTTCCGGCAGGTCTCGTCTTGGCGCGTGGCTCTGTGTTGGCTGCAGTTCCTGCTACTGTCCACAGGTGGCTCCTCCGTGCTGCGCCGCACGTCACCACGCTCTCCAAGGCTCCACTTTCTCCAGGCTCCACCTCCGACGTTGCTCCACCGGGTCGCCAGGAACTGCTCTGCCGCCATCGTTGCCGCCGCCACCGCCGAACCCTCTACCTCACAAGGAGGAGGGGTGCCCCCTGCCACCTAGGGCAGGTACCCACTTTATCTACTTGCATTTATGATGCTTTCGAACCGCTGGGTGGACGGGAGCTGGGACGTGGGCCGGGAGCTCACCCCGACCGCGGTGGGTTTCGAACAGCCGTAATGGCTGTTCATTGATGTTACTTTGCAGGCATACCTGAATGCTTGATAGCTTACCTGTAAAATGAGAGTTCCTCTATTCCTGACTATTCCTTACGTTGTAGGTTTTACTTGTTGTTATTCTTTCTTTTTTACCTTTGAAAAATAAAAATAAAATTATTTTTTAAAAGTCAGGAAGGAGAGGTAGGGCTGAGTCATTATCTTGTAGGAGTTTTCCAGGCTGTGACACGCTAATGGAGGAGCTTTCCTCAGGAGGTTCTTTTGCATATGGATTGGCTGTTAAAATTCTAATCTTATCTGTAGTACTGTTGTAAGATTTAGAGCATTTTGTGTTTTTCAGGACAGTTTGCTCTATTTATTTTTAAAATCTCTTATTTCCTGTTGAAATTGTGTTTATGTTTATGAACTTCAATGGCTTCCCTGTCTGTGTAATCTAACATGGTAATTGGATGTGTTGTCCAGCATTTCAGTGTCTTGGAACAAAATACTGTGTCCTGTTTGAGTTAGGCTATGTTCAGCCACTGCTGATTTTTCAGGTTGGTCAAGTCTGCAGTGTCTTTCATGTTGACGTCTGTCACTACTTCCACAACTTCCCCTTCTATTTGCCAAGGAGTGATGGGGCCGGATGCCATGATCTTAGTTTTTTTAATGTTGAGCTTCAAGCCCACTTTTGCGCTCTACTCTTTTACCCTGAGCAAGAGGCTCTTTAGCTCCTCTTCACTTTCTGCCATCAGAGTGGTATCGTCTGCATATCTGAGGTTGTTGATCTTTTCCCCAGCAATCTTAATTCCCGTTTGTGATTCATCTAGGCCAGCATTTCGCATGATGTACTCTGCATATATATTAAATAAGCAAGGCGACAATATACATCCTTATCATACTCCTTTTCCTATGCTAAACCAATCAGTTGTTCCATATCCGGTTCTAACTGTCGCTTCTTGGCCCTTATACAGGTTTCTCAAGAGACATGTGAGGTGGTCTGGTACTCCCATCTCTTTAAGGACCTGCCATAGTTTGTTGTGATCCACACAGTCAAAAGCTTTAGCATAGTCAATGAAGCAGAAGTAGATATTTTTCTGGTACTCTCTTGCTTTCTCCATAATCCAGCGAATGTTGGCAATATGATCTCTCGTTCCTCTACCTCTTCGAAACCCAGCTTGTACTTCTGGCAGTTCTCTATCCATGTACTGTTGAAGCCTAGCTTGTAGGATCTTGAGCATGACCTTGCTAGCGTGTGATATGAGTGCAATTGTGCGATAGTTTGAACATTCCTTGGCGTTGCCCTTCTTTGGGATTGGAATGTATACTGATCTTTTCCAATCCTGTGGCCACTGTTGCGTTTTCCAAATTTGCTGGCAAATTGAGTGCAGCACTTTAACAGCATCATCTTCTAAGACTTTGAATAGCTCAGCTGGAATACCATTGTGTTTTTTCATAAGTTCCCCCATCTGATCAGTGATTCCTTTGATATATGACAAAAACACTTTTCCTGTGGGAGACTGTTTTTCCTTAGTTGTTTGTTTTACCTTTGGTTTAATCACTCTTCTGTTTTTACTCCTGGAGTAGCCATTTTCTTGAAGTGAGTGGTTTAGATGATTTAGTTCATCGTTGAGAATGTGCGATTCACATATCCGTCTTGCACCATCTACTAATGTTTTGATTATGCCTCTTTTTTGCTGAGGGTGGTGATTGGAGTTTTTGTGTAAATAACAATCCATGTGAGTTGGTTTTCTGTAGACCTTGTGACAGAATTGAAGGTTAGCTTTGCGGATGACCATGATATCTAGAAATGGGAGTTTACCCTCAATTTCTTTTTCCATGGTGAATTGTAATTGAGTAGATATAAATTACCTGCCTACTATTTTTCTTCTCACATTGACACAGAGTACTCCATCTTTCTGTGTTAAACCTCTGAGGATGCCAGTCACAGCTGCTGGCAAAACATCAGGTACTTCAATGCCAAGACCAGAGCCATACAGCCCGGAAAAACTTCAAAAACGAACGAACTCCGGCCGTGAAAGCCTTCGACAACATGTTGTTTTTACTGTTTATTGAAATGGTATATTCGCATTTTGTATATTGCTTGGGTCCCCACTGGGGAGAAAAGTGGGGTGAAACTAAACAAACAAACATTGTTCAGGTTTAAAGCATTGCCAACGCACTGTATTGTGAGCAGTGGCGAGTTAATAAATGAAGTATAACATAGATAAATGAAGTATAATATAGCACAACTCATTTGGGACCAGTTCTGCTGCAGCAGAGCAGTTTGTAGGATCAAGAGGCAGAGCAAAACTGGACCCTGTGTCCTGGTGTGGAATCAGACTCTGGTCTGGCGCAGCTGTGCCAGTACTACCTTCTGTTACCATTGTGCAGCTCACACAGAGATACAAGTCTCTGGTGGAGCTAGTGACACTCATAAGTCACAGGAGTCCTTCTGGGGCAAGGCCCACAGAATAGCAAGAAAAGTTCTATTAAAAAAAAACCTTGCTTAAGTTTGGAAAAGCTGGATACATAAAACGTATCATGCCAGCATTTGTGTTATGTGTTCTGGGAGACCAACAAATGATTACAGAAATCTGACACAAAACACTTGTGTGAATTGTGTACTGCGCAGGTGCCTTCTGTTCACCAGGTTCTTTTTGACATGGCTTCTGTTCAGTGAAGCTCTTCCCATCAATGCATTTGTGTGCCTGGGAACTTCACTTGTTGAACAGGCACTGGTCACACAGCTATTAAAAGCAGAGGAAAATAATGAGAACAAAACTTGACAACTCTAAGTAGAACCACTGGAGCCTTAGAGACCAATAAGATTTTGTGGGTATGAGCTCTCGAAAGTTACAGCTCACTTCGTCAGATACAATCTGACAAAGGGAGCTTTGACTCTTGAAAGCTGCTACCTGGAAATCTTGTTCGTCTCTAAGTTACTACTGGATTTGAATCTAGCTGTCCTACTACAGACCAACATAGCTACCCTCTGAATCTAAGTATAACCGTCTGTCTCTGATCTAAGAGCCTGACAACTTGGCTTGTAAGATGTCCTGGGCAAATTCAGGACCCGGAAGGCTGCCGTGTATTACATTTTATTTCTTGTATTTTATCATATAGTATAAACGTGTTTCCTCACTGTGTAAGTCTTTTCACTCAGGTACTGCTATTTTTAACATATAATTGTTTCTCTATTTGACTCTTGATTTCTAATACTTTCCTTCGGGTAGAATAAAGTCCTGGTTTCAAGGCCAGTGGATGGTTCATTAGGCATACAGGGTAATTGGTTGGCCACTGTGTGAAACAGAATACTGGACTAAATGGACTACTGGTCTGAATCCCCCAGGGCACCTCTGAAGCAGTGTTCCCTCTAAGCTGAGTTAGTGTGAGTTAGCTCACAGTTTTTTAGCTTCCGGCTCACACATTTTTCTCTTAGCTCAGGAAGGATGGCTCCAGAGCAAACCAATTTATGCAGGAGCCAAATCGCTCGCTCATAACTTCAATGCCAGTAGCTCACAAAGTAGAATTTTTGCTCACAAGACTCCACAGCTTAGAGGGAGCATTGCTCTGAAGTTCTCTTCTAGATTCTGTTTCCATTCCATCCTATGTGAAAACAAGAAGAAATTAAATTCATTAATGCCAATAAAGTTTACCCAATAAACTATGCAGCCGTTGTCAACGAAATCTAACAACCTGTATGAACGGGGAAAAAATCAGGACAAGTCGCCTGAAATGGCATCCATATAAAAAATCAGGTTTTCAAACGAAACATTTAGAAAATTTGACGTCAAGTGTTAACAAGAAAGCTTTGCAGTGCATGATGGGAGTTGTAGGCAGTTGTGATTCCGGGAGCACAAGCCAATCACATGCTCTTCTTCTTTCGACTGGGTAATGGCCGCTTCCAGGAAGGTAATGTGTGTTTGCTATGTTCTGAGCAAATCGTATGTAGGATGTATCTTTGGGAAGATTCCTGTAATCTTTTTCTTTTATTGGTGGTGGGTGGGATTGTTTTAAGTCTCCTATTATTTATTTACAGCCAAGTTAGCCAAATTGTTTGCAGAGAAGTTGATCTTATATTTTTAGCATGGCTCATGCTACTGCACGTGACTGTTAGGCTCCGGTTCAGAGCTCCGAGTCCTTGAGCCTATACCCTTTCCTGAATCCGGCTTCTCAGCTCTGGCTTGTTCGAATAAGGTTTCGGTCTTGTTCTGTTTAATTGAGCGTGTTTCTTTGGGGCGGGGTGGGCGTTGTTTCAGTAGGTGCTTCGGAGTCTGACGGCTGCAGAATATTCAAGATCCTATCTTTGACGAAGAAGATCGCTAAATACAGGTAAGATTTTAAGAGAAGGACTCTTGTGGGGGACTCCCGTTTTTGTCTCTTCAGCAGAGGTTAAGCAGTCTCTTCATTTCAGTAGAAGCCTGTCGTTTTTGTCTCTTCTTTTCAGCAGAGGTTCTTTGCCTTTGAGTATGTTGGGGTCGATTTCCATGTAGTCTTCTGGGAATTTATGCCAGTCTGTGCCATTGGTTTCAGTAGTAGTAGGCTAAAGTGAGTACGTGCAAGGTTGCACTGTTTGTCTGTCGCTTAATCCCTGGTGTTAATCCCCCCATCGTTGACATTTTACTACCCAATTTGCTGTGTTAGGGGGATTTTAATTTGTTTTTAAATGTACACAACTGCAGTGTCTTGTTCCTGAGGTGCTATATGATTTTTTTTTTAATCAATAGATGTCACCTGTTTTAGTCTAGTGTGTTGCAGTTTTCTGTTGTGCGAGTATCCTTACTTATCTTGCACAACATAGTCCTCAAATGTAGTGGGTTTATTAATTTTTATTTGCCTGGGCAGTGTGTTGTGCCTTACATAAGAGAAGCCAATGTTGGATCAGGCCAATGGCGCATCAGTCCAGCACTGTCACACAATGACCAAAAATACCAGGTGCCATCAGGCGGTCCACCAGTGGGGCCAGGGCACTAGAAGCCCTCCCACTGTTGCCCCCCCCCCCAAGAACCAACAATACTTGCCCCAAACTGAGATTTCCTATCTATACCTTGTGGCTAATAGCCACTGATGGACCTCTGCTCCATGTGTTTATCTAATTCCCTCTTGAAGCCGTCCAGGCTTGTAGCCGCCACCACCTCCTGTGGCAGTGAATTCCATGTGTTAATCACTCTTTGGGTGAAGAAGTACTTTCTTTTATCCGTTCTAACATGACTGCTCAGCAATTTCATTGAGTGCCCACAAGTTCTTGTATTGTGAGAAAGGGAGAAAAGTACTTCTTTCTCTACCTGCTCTATCCCATGCATAATCTTGTAAACATTCTTTAGGAATAAAAAAGCATACTCATCATCTTAGCAGACTGCATATTCCTAAACTTCATTTCTCCGTAACAGTTTTATTATAACTTATTTATTTACTTACTAGTGCAGAGCCCAAAGCTGCTTACATTGTTCTCTGTTCTATTATTACAATAACCCTGCAAGGTTGGTTAGGCTGAGAGTGTGTGACTGCTTAAGGTCACCCAGCAAGCTTCTGTGGCAAAGTGAGGATCTAAACCTGGGTCAGTGTAATAGCTCTGTGAAGTTACATGACATAGATAGCATTTGCTGTAAGCATTGATCTGGCAATACACGTATGTTTGTACACACATGGACACACATACCCCAAATGTATTTGTTTGAACACAGGAAGCTGCCTTCTGCTTAACATCTGTTCTGACTGGTGTAGCTCTCTTGAGTCTGAGGTAGGTCTTTCACATTGCCTCTCACCTGATCCTTTTAACTGGACCTGGGATGTTCTGAATTCAAAACAGATGCTCTGCCACTGAGCCACAGCCCAAAGCAAGGGAGTCTTGGAAAAACTGGTGGTTTTACTGGGTTTTTTTTAAAAAAATTCACATTAATAAATGAGGTGTTATGCTGATAGTGTTTTTAATACATGTGCTTTAGTCATATATCATGCAAACAGATAGTGGTAACTGTTTTACATGAGCTATAGAACATTAGAACAAGCCCTTGATTTATGGGTGCCATATGGAAAGGCAGTACAGATATTACTGTAGGTCTACAAGATCTATGCATGTAAAGCTTCCCCATGTTTCCTCCAAGAACAACTGTATCTGGCCTGAAAATTTTTCTATGCTCTAACCATCATATAGCAATTGGCCCTAACAGCTTGAAGAATCTTTCTCCCAGAGGTTGCATCCAGACATTGTTGGGTGTTCTACTATTGTTATACCATGGCAGTCATTCACAAGTTGAATATTCCTTTGTGGATGTCAGTTCGGTTGTAGCAGAAGAGAGTAAAAGTCTAGTAGCACCTTAAAGACTAACAAAATTTGTGGCAGGGTATGAGCTCACTTCCTCATTGCTCACTTCTTCAGCTACAGACAGACTAACACAGCTACCCATCTTGATCTAGCTCTATTGTGAATTATTGCTCTAGCACAGTATTAAACAATGCCTGCATGCAGCACACACCTCTCCATGCTTTCATTCAAAACATGCCACCAAGAGCTTCCGCAGTCTTTGAGGCAGTTTGTTGCACTGCAGAACTGCTCTTGTAGATAGGAATAATTTTGTATTTTACTGTTATGGATTGGTTTTTCCTGCAGGACAGCACATTTGGGTTTGGGGGGATGACTTTGTACTAATGCATGCGGTACCAGAGCCGTGTGCTCTAATAGGTTTTCATAATAGATCAATCACATCTATTGTCTTTATTTTTCTCTCGATTTGTGTTTTAGATACGCTTAAAGTGCCCACAGTTAGTCTTTTCCTCAAGATCAACTGATCAGCAAGTCGGGAACATGGCTGCTCCAGGGAATGCGTTACATCTCTTCTTGGTGCTTTTTTCGTTGCTGGTTGGAGTTCCAGCTGTGGAAGCTTTGGATACAGGCGACGCACTAGCTATCTTGCTGGGTATGGTTCTCAGTGCTGTTGGACTCTGTGCCTGTTTGGGCTTATATGCAAGAAAACAAAATGGAGAACTGTGACTTTAAGAAAAGATGTCCAGGTCAAGGACAGACAACTTCTTGGTTGGATTGAGATTTAAACATTGAGTTTCTGGTTGTTCCCAAAACTGATATATGAGTATTTAAATCCTTATTGCCATGCTTTGTTGAGGAACAGACACTGTGTCTGATAGAAAGATGTGAAATTGAACTCGTGAGGATATAATGATTTCATATCTTCTGTAATTCAGGTATTGCCTTAAGAGGGAAACAATTGGTTTTATTGCACAGGAAAAATTAAGTATAAAGTTGCATAGGAAAATGTTACGAGGTTCATGAGAAGGCAGATATGCAGAAATCAGTCAAAACTATATGTATGATCTTTTGTAATAGAGAGCTTAGCTTCCTGTTGAAGTAGCTGTTTCTTTCTTAACATCCAAAGTTAATTAGAGCCCCTTTCTGCTGCTATGGAAACTTCTACCTGATATATACCTTCTTGTTATTGTCATGTGTTCTTTTGGGGATCTTTCTGGCTTAAAGAACTGAACTTGAGGAGAACTGGAAGCATATGTGATGCAGAGGGTACACAAGTGTGGCTATATTCCTGCATGTTTCCTGTTTATTTTGGCAGAGTTCCTGGTGGGTTGGGCCCTCAGGTATCTTAAAAATCTTTAAGCTCTTAAATTTCTTAAAAATTTACTTAGGAAAATGTATCAATGCCTAAATATTTTCTGCACTGTTTCCCTCAATTTGTTATTTTCTCTTCTCTAAGACTTTTGAATGAATAATCTAAAGGTATTTAAGGAGGCAAAGTGTTACTGAGAACCCAACCCAACGAATATGCAAAGTCTTCCAGTATAATTAAGTAATTTCCACAAGTTGCATAGTTGAAATAGGGGTGTACAAGCCTCTCTTGAGAGTGCTTCTGACTTCTGTGTTTAATTGAGCACCAAGGTGTACTTAAATTCCTTGCAAGAATTTTGCATTTCTTAAAAGGGGGAAATCTTGCCACAAAACAGAATCAAAAGCATAGGAATATCTGAATGCTTAGTCAGATCTTAGCGTGCAGTCATTGTTTTAAGCTGCATAGAAGGGTCTAACAGTGTATTTTGATGAAAATTAAGCCCAGTGAAATTGATGACTTTAAATGGCAGTTATTATGCATAGGTTTACAGAGCACAATGTATGCTTCCCTTTTGATAAGGTGGCTCAGGGATATGAAGTGTGTTCTAATGGAACACTGGTTTTTACTTCCGCTTACAGACCCAAGAGCCAATGTGTACACTTGTTGTAAAATTTCATGATGCATCATCCTTTTTTAAAAGGCAAGCTCCACTGGTACGAGCACCTTCCTGTTCACTTAAGGAAGTGTGGTAACAAAGTACAAAATACAACAAAATGGAATTACTGAGCAGCAGTAACTGAAAAGTAGAATCTTTTCCATAAGTTTCTCTACACATAGCGAGAGGCCCACCACAACTGGATCATCAGGTATAGTACTGAAGGCTGAAATTAGAGGTGCCATTGTGCTTTGTTAGTTGGGGGCTCCATTGGCACTGCCTATAATGCCAGGTTCCTCTTAGGACTTTATGATCCTTTAAAAAATGAAATAGAAATTCCAATATAGGAGGGAAAGGGACTATTTAAAGCTGTGCTTTGTTTTGTTTTAGAATTTTGATAGGATTGAAAGGTTAAATGGATTATGAAGCTTTGCCATGTTACTGATCTACCACTCTGCTTTTCCCAGTTGAATGTGTGTTATCACTGAGGTCTGATCTTCCAGTTGAACATCTTTGTTAGCTTGTTTTCATGTTTATTTCCTACCTTTAAAGGAATCAAAACCACACTTGCTTAAGGGTCTTGGTCTAGTTTGTTTTTAATATGCAAATAAACATGCTACATGACAAAGGATTATATAATATCTAGCCCTACTAAGAGGCCATGGATTGAGAAGTCTCAGAAAGATTTTAGACAATTAACCCTATAGGGTTGGAATGCTTTCAAAATACACTCTCACCTGGTGGTCCTCCCAACTGTTGTACAGTACAGCAGTATCAATACAGATCAAACAAAGTTGCTGCACAAGTCTTGCCTCTCAATATGTATTTGTCTGTGGTACAAAATGTATATGTATTGTGTTGGATGGGAAATGTTCTTGGGTTTATGAGTGTTGCTGATAATTCCTTTAAAAATATAGGTAAGTGGCCCCTAGCAAAGGAGCAGTCCACTTCATTTGTTTTAAAGGCATGAACATGGAAACGTCATTGAGCATCCATTTCACATCTGATGTGAACCATGTGTTTTGTACCACAGCACAAAAATGTCTTGTGTGAAGTAGTCCTAATAAGCCTATATATTTAGAATACTTTCCAAGAAAGTGTCAGTGATCCCCCCCCCGCTACACACTTCTTTGTACATGTGACTTCAAAAGAAAGGCACTGCCACTTTTACAGTATTCTGCCTTCAATGTTGCATAGAGGGTTTGCTGAAAGCATCTTTGAGAAAAATATTTTTGTAATAATCCCATCTAAAGCTATCTAACGCTAACTGAGAAGTAGTTGATTAAAGCCTTTGGTAGCATATGAAGCCAAAGAAACATACTTGATGTTCCACTGTATATTTATGTTATGGTTTTATTCATTTAGTTTACTGTATACAAAATTTGTTAACTGCAGTCCTGTCAAACACTGCCCATCTCAGCTTTGATCCAAACAAGATGTTTCCCAGATTCCATAAATATAAAATGTGTTACATTTGACCTGTGACACGTCAGAGCTACTGAGAAATGTTGTTCTTTGCCTAAACATCTGTGTTTTGCTTTGGAAAAGTCATTTGATATATGCCTTAGGGTGAAAACTATATGTATGGTACAAAGAATATACTTAGTTAATTTAGTGGAAAGGATTTCTGAGGTAAGATTTTTTTTTTTTACTCTCCTCAATTTTTATTAAAACAATTTGGTTCCGTTTACTTGGACAACTCTATTACAGGAACAAGATAATTGAAAAAAGGCAGTTGTTTAAAATGATGTTGTGTTTCTTTTCACTGGCTTCAAACAGTGAAATAATCTGTCTTCTGAAACTTTCTGCAGTATAAAATCCAGCTCTGCAAACATCTTAATCCCTCTGAATTAAATGGTGCAGCTGGTTTAGAAACCTTGAGTTTGTTAGAATCGGGGCTTCTTGCTGTATTGATAATATATTTATAATACTAGAAAACTGTGGGAGAATTAATGCTGTAGGAAACCTAATTCATTGGAGTGGAATGTAGATCAAGCTTTAAAATTTTCCCCAAATCATAAGATTAAATTTACCTTCCCTTGTTTGAGCAACTGGTTGACTGTGTTCATTAAAATACTGACATCAGTGCTGTTGGTGAGATGATCAAACTCTAGTATATCTCCAGTGGGCAGAATTCCATAGTTACGACAGTATGAGTAACTCCATAGACAGTGTGATACAGATATGCTTTGGCACAGATTGTATACTTAGGGCCTTGGTGTGACTTAGAATTCAGGATGGGATCCTGCGTAAAATTCTGTGGACAGAATGATTTTTGCCTGTGGAGGCACAACTTGCCCACAGCCACCCTCCTGTAACAACCCAAACTACTCCCCATGCTGCTCTGGGGGCATAGAGGACACCCAGCAATAGTTTTGGGGGGAGTCAGAGGTCTGCCATAGAAGGGGGGAATTGGAGAAAATCCATGCTTCCTCTTGCATGTATAGAAATTTTGGGTGGGATCCTGCCCGTTGTGTGTCCTAAATGTCCCATGTCACTTACGGCTTTATATGTCAAAACCAGCAGCTTGAACTGAAGTTATGTTAAACGAAAGTAAAGCTCATCTTTAAAATATTCACTTATAAAATATTTGAGACTGATTTATAGACTGATTATAAAAATATATATTTTAAGTATGTGCTACACGAGATGGGTAACTGTAAACTTTTTAGGCACCCTTCTTTTTTGCTGTCTGAAAGGTTCACGTGCTACCCATCCCCTGCCAGCAGCTGAAAGCAAGAGATGGTCCCCTTTCATTCAAAAAAACAACACCAAAATCATGTGTTTCATTAGAGGTAGAAAAATGTGTACTTCAAATATGGACTCAAAAAACAAAGATAATGCAAATGTATTACTTGAGTAGACCTTCGCTCACAAGTTTATGGAAGATGTGCATATAACAATCTAGCCTTTAATTTGTGGAGAAAGATTTCTGGTTGCTAGGCTATCATTTGTCACTAGATAATTTGCAATCTGCTTTAGTAACTGATTAAGTAGAAAGCAAACAGCAGCCCAGGTAGCAAAGGCCTTCCCTTAGCTCTCTGTGATGATAACAACTCATTGTATTTTACAATCCCGTATATAATCTGCCATTCTTCCAAGCAACCCCTATTGAACCTGAGGGAGATACATGCAGTTCAGACAGAGATGTGAAGGTCTGGGGGAAAAAATGGGAAAAATTAGGGGACCCCCCATAAATGGGGAAAAATTCTTCCCAAGAACTTTTTCAATTTTTTCCCATGGAAAAACTGGGAAATTTTAGAGAATACTTTTAAAAAACCCTCTAGATTCCCCCCCCCCTTTTGGAATGGGTGAAACATGCTAAGATAGCATTGGGTGTTGCAGTTTGCAACTCTGTTGCTTTTGTATTGGGTATAGGAAAGTAAGGTATTTGCACTTTAAAATTCTATAAATATATCAATTAATACAATATATATGCTATGTAAAGTAGCAAAAATATTTATAACAAAAACCCCTGGAAAAACATTTTCCCCATGACTTCAAAAATTTCAGGAGTGTTATGTGTTTAGTTCAGAGGCTTTGCATCCTTGGTACTAGTTAGTGGCCATCATTTAGTGGTCTGCAGTCTTATTATCACCCACTCAGTTATTGTATTAGTGCTTTTTACGGAACCCTTTTGCACATGAAGAATGTTAATGCTCAAGTCAGTGTCAAAGAAAAGCCTTCAGCCAGCACCTCTCAGAACCTGAAATGTGGCTATCCTCTTTTCCATGGAGATTGGTGGTAAAGGTACCCACTGCCAGGGGTCATTTCGTAGAAAAAGAGCTAGGGGGACTCATTAGCATATGCCACACCCCCTGACATCACCGGAAGTGTGTCCTCCCCACAGCCGGCGGCGACCTCCAGCGGGCACCAGCAGGGAGCTCCAGGCCCCGCCCTCCCACACCTCACCCGGGGGGATGGCGTCCCCCCACGTCCCCCCCCCAAATGACCCCTGCCCACTGCTGATGCAGAGCACATGCTGTTCACCTAACATCTCTGTCCCAAGATGTACTTGGAGCTCATCTCATGTCAGCCCCAAGGCCCAGATATTACAGTAACATTTTTCCAATTTTGGCATCTCAAGACTGTTCATTGGGTGTTTGTAGGAAGCTCACTTGATGGTATGTGCACATACAACAATGTAACTGGTAGTTGCAATGATTCCTTCATAATGATAATTCGAGGTATGCCTGGACCAAAAGGTTTAATGGATCAAGGTAATATTAAGCCCTGCAGAATCAGACCAGTGATTTGTTTCTCACAATGATAAAACGCATCCAGAGGGCCGTAAATGGACATAAACATTCCAACCCAGCTTGTTCCCCTCCAGCAAGTACACAGAGGTATATGGTACTTGAACATGGAAGTATCATTTATAGGTCTGTCAGTGGTTCTCCACTGTGGACTCTCCTCTGCAGAAGGTAGCTATGACTGCCTGCCATCAACGCTTTCTGCTTCTTTTATCTTTGATCTCTTAAGATCACTTCACCCCATTATTTCCTAGCTCTTGTGTCTGTGTGTGATATTTTTATTAATTAGCTGAGTCTATTAGGGCTATTTTCTTAATAAATTCCATAAAGATATTTCCTGTCTGTCTTCTGTGCCGCTCTGAGAGGGTTCTGACTCTGGTATAGTTGGCGGATGATCCCTAGTTTGCACACCCATTAAGTAATGGTCTCTCAGCTAAATTCCCACATCACAATTCAAACAGAAACCCATCGTTGCAGCTTACAGTCTGCCCTCTGCTGTCACCATTAGGAGTCCATCAGACTGGCTGGACTCTGTAAGCTGCAATGCCTTGTTGTCCTCTCCCTTTCAGCCATTCTTCTAAAATGTGGTAAGGTGAAAGTGCCCTCCTTTTAGAATCCTCTGGTGGGTTTTTATTCATCCCCCTTCCCCCAAAAAAGTGGGAAATGGTGGTGAGTGCAGGACTTTCTGAGTCTGCACTTCAAGAGAGGTTGGCCTCCTGCCTGGAGCTTCCCTCCTTGTCCTCCCCTGCTTCTGCACAGGGCTCTCTGCATGGGTCAGAACTGATAGGAACCCCTACTCTATATGTACTAAATTTTAGAATGTACACAGTTATGCAAGGGAAAAACTTATAAATAAACTTTAAAAAACAAACCAAAAAAAAACCCTTCCAAGATCTCCAGTCAAACTGGCCTGGAGAAAAATTGCTTCCTGACCCCAAAGCGGCAATCAGCATTTCCCTGGGCATGTAAGAAAGGGCCACAAGAACTAAGTACTAATGCACCCCTTCCTGCCCTCCCTCTCATGATCTGCCTAAGTTCACAGGATCAGCATTGCTGTCAGATGGCCATCTATCCTCTGCGCGAAAACCTCCAAAGAAGGAGAGCCCACCACCTCCCAAGGAAGCCTGTTCCACTGAGGAACTGCTCTAACGGACAGGAAATTCTTCCTAATGTTTAGCTGAAAACTCTTCTGATTTAATTTTAACCCATTGGTTCTGGTCTGACCTTCTAAGGCAACAGAAAACAACTCCGTATCACCCTCTAGATGATAGCCCTTCAAGTACTTGAAGATGGTTATCATATCACCTCTCAGTCGTCTCCTCTCCACGCTAAACATACCCAGCTCCTTCAACCTTTCCTGATAGTCCGTCCCATAAAACATACTATTGGCTGGCGGGGAGAGGGGAGAGGGACTAAGGAGTGGTCAATATTGAGAGCTAGTAACTTGGTCTGGGGACTGGCACCTGGATGAAGAGTGACTGAATCATCAGGCTAGGGCTATTGTCTCTTGATGGCCCTAGCAGGCTTGCTGATGGGTGAGTGATTAGTTGCTAAGCAACCATGAATAGAGTCTCTTGATTAGATTTGTAGGTAGCTGGAAGAGGGGGAAAAGGGGTTGCCTACATGTGCTGGAAGAAACTCCTAATGGAGTCTGCAGTTCTCTGTCCTCGTGTCTTTCCATGGCATGGCATCTGAAGCTTTGTGCAGGCTTATGGAACTGCTTCATCTCACAGCAGGCGAGATGGCTGGTGACTCTGGACCATCACTGTAGCAGCAACGCTAAAGGAAGGTGTCCCTCTTTCAGGTGTGCAGTCTCAACAGGTATTCCCAGGTCTCCATATTGTACAGTCCTTTTGCACAGTCCATACAGTTCATAAAAACATTGATAGGCTTGCATGGCAACAATAGGATCCAAACCACATTTTACCAGTTTGTCAACAAGAACATCAAAACCTATACTGAGTTAGAGTTAGAGTTTTTTGCTGCAGTGTGAAACCTTTTATACTGACTCTCGTTTGCCATGTTTAGTGTCCTATCTCCCAGATCAAACGACATATGTAATCTCCCCCAATTTGATTTTGAGACTGTCAGACATCAGATGCTAGGGAACTCATTTCCCAAGAGCACAGGACCCCGATTTGGATGGGAACCAGTATGTTGGAGGAGAAGGTGCTTCTGTTTTCTCTCCTGTGCTATTTTCCTGACCTCTAGTAACTCCAAGAGCATTATTTGCCCTGTTGAGTAGAGGCTGCGTGCATCCTGATGGGCTACAGATGGTGCAATCCAATAAGGCAAACAGCACTCTGTTGAACTCTAGAAGGCTGGTGAGACAGGACTTCTTTTTTTGCAAAAGGCTTCCAATTCTTTCTCTGTACAGCTTGTTCCTCTGTGTGCTTAATAATGCTTTATAATTGTTTCTACTAATTTAACTAGTACAAATGTTAAACTGACTAGCCTGTTATTTCTTGGATTCCCCCCTTCCTTTTTTTTTTTTTTAGAAAAAGGCATTACATTTGCTACTTTTCAGTCCTCCGATACAAAAGCTGGTTTTGATGACGTTGCATGTTTTTGTTAGGAGATCAAAGGATTTCACATACCCAGATCGAGTGATTTGTTCTTTTCTTGGCACTTATGTTTAATTTCAGTTCTTCAGACACTTTCCCTGAAAATAGCTGTGGAACGTCCGGTTTCGACGCAACGAGATCGGGGGGAGCTGTGGAGTTCACTCCAGCAGCCACCCGAATTGCACTGTTTGGGGGAGTCTGGGCTACCCAAACTCCTAGGGGGACCCCAAGAGAGGGTTCCTGAAGCAAGGGACATGACGGGGAGCCAAATCTTAGTGGCAGCTTGGCTCTGGAGACTCCCATTTGCCCTGAAGCCTCAGCCGTTGCAATCGCCATTTTGGCAGCAAGTTGTGACTACCAGACTTTTTAAGAACTGAAATTAAGCCTTCTTCTACATCAAGTGACCCTACCTCTTAACCATAAGAAAATATTCTGCTAGTAAGTTTTTATTTTCTTCTTTTGTTTGAATTATTGGCTGAAATAGAGTGGAGGATTTAACCACACTGTAAAAAAGTTCAGAAGGAGAAAGGGAGGGGGGAACTGACACACAGTCATCTCTCCTCCTCCTGATTTGGAAGCAGCTTTCAAGCGAAAGGAAACAACATTTAAAAGGGATTATAATTATTTGAAGATTTTCAAGGGTGCTATACCCTATTGATTGTAAATTGGAAAGTGGAATTGATATTCTAAATATGTTAAAAAGCTGACTGTGACTCTAAGAATCAAGTATTTATTTTGGAATGTATTTGGACTACATTGAAAATAAATTTGACTCAGAGAAGGACTATTGCTGGAAGAAACTATAAAGAGTATCTGGAAAAACTTGGATTCTCTGGCTCAAACTAAATAAACTCAGTTGGTCCAAGTATTTGACTGAATTGCTCCGTGGGAACAATGATTACTCTCCAAGCAATAACAGAAACATTAAAGGACATTTTTAACACATTTTTCGTGGGTCATGTCCAGGAGCTTTCTTGTAAATTTAACCACGTCTACTGAAACAGTTCCCAAATGAAGCACAAGTTCTGAGTGGTGAGCCGAGATTGGAAGATGTGGAAATACCAGAGATTAATTTCTTTACAGTGAAAATGGAGGACATAGCTGTAAGCCTTCCTGAACTGAAAGAACCACAAGATGGCAAGATGGAGGAGAAGAAGATGACCTCAACCACGATCAACACATTCTTCTTAAATAGAACAAGCAAACAAGGAGAAAGTTCTAATCCCATACTGAAACATCACAAGAACAACTCACAATTGTAGAAGATAAAATGCTGGGAATTCAAGAAGGAAAGGAAAAGGGAGGGGGGAGAAATACCCAAGACCGAATTGCGATAGCAGGGGAAGTGACATTCAAAATGGAATATAATGAGATTTACGAATACAAAACTTAAGGGAAAATGAGATTAAAAATTAAATGTTAAAAGATATAAATATTACAAGGTAATTTTACTCGATATTTTAGAAAAGCTTTAAAACCTTGTAATGTGACTTATAGATAAATATTAATAATAGCTGTATGGAAGTTTCTTCTTCTTTTCTTTTCTCTTGGTAAAAGGATGGTTAATGATATTCAAGAAGACAAAGTAAAACTGGAATTAATATTAAAAGTTAAAGAAGTATATGTTATAAGGTAGTTGTTAAAAACTTTATCTTCCTTTTTGGTAAAAAGATGGTTATTTAAGATATTTCATATATCTTATAAAAGATATTTAAGAAGACAAGTCTAAGTAAAACTGAAATTAAAATTAAATGTCAAAGAAGTATATGTTATAAGGCATTTGCATACGTTATTTTAGAGAATCTTATGTAATATTGAGATTTGAATTTATGTTTTATTTTTGAGAGTTGTATTGGAGAATGACTATTTACAAATAGTAGGATGTTAGGGACCTTTAATGGTATGCATAAGGATTAGCTTGGTAGTAAATGATTAGGAAGTTATATAAGCTTGAATATGAGAATCCGTGGATATGAAATTAATATAGTTCAAATATAACCAATAAATTTGGAATGTTTTATTAAAAATTTATTGAATGCTTAAAGACAATATTCTAGCTAATGCAGATACTAAAAAATGTATGGGTTTAAGTGAATAGATATAATACAAAGATATACCAGATTGTATAAGTAGAATGAATAATGTAACATTGTATGTAGACGTAATTATAAGCATTATTCTCTTTAATTTTACCCTTTGTACCCTTTCCCTATTCCCTACCCTCTCTCCCTTTATAATACTCAATAAAAAATTTAAATGGGGTAAAAAATAGCTGTGCATGGATAACCACCCCACAACTTCCACAGTGAAGACCAGTGCAAAGAATTTGTTCACCTTTTCTGTAATCTTTTATCCTTCAGTGATTTTCGTGGTGCTTGTCATCTGTTGGCCCAACTGCTTCATTGGCTTTTTTAATCTTCAGGCTGCACTGTAATACACAGCTCTGAACAGCATGTGCTCTGCCTCTTGTCAGAATTCCCTCACTCGTGGCTATGTTGCTACTCTTGTGGCGATTTCCCTCATGCCTGGGGTGCATGGAATTGATTTGTGCTAATAGTGCCACCATCGTTTTCTTGTAGAAGAAGAAGACGATATTGGACCCTGCCCTTCACTACCTGAAGGAGTCTCAGAGTGTCTTACAGTCTCATTTCCTTTCCCCTCCCCACAACAGACACCCTGTGAGGTAGGTGGGGATGATAGAGCTCCTTCAAGAACTGCTCATGAGAGAACAGCTGTGAAAGAACTTGTAACTGAAAGAACTTGTAACCAAGGTCACACCAGCAGCTTGCATGTGTAGGAGTCGAGAATCAAACCCAGTTCTCCCAGGTTAGAGTCCACGCTCCTAACCACTACATCAGACTGACTTTTATTTTCTAAGGAGAATAATAGTGGATAAGAATGGGAGAAAGGATTGTGGGAAGTTAGGGCTGCCAGCCTCCTAGTGGAAGAAGAAGGTCTCCCAGAATTATAACTGATTTCCAGACTATAGAAATCAGTTCTGTTAGAGAAAATGGCAGTTTTGGAGGGTGGGCTCCTGTGGCAGAACATCCCTTATGGCATCACATCTCTGCCAAACCCCTTCCCCTCCCCAAACTCCACCCTCCCGAGACTCTGCCCCCAAAACTCCAGGCGTTTCCCAAGCTGGAGGTGGGAAGTAGTTGGAAAAGAGATGAAGCAATACAGTAAAAAATTAAGTGGCAGTCTGGATTTAAAAGTAAGTGCTTCTCATGGATAAGAGTAGTAGGAGGGTGACAGGTATGGAGACTGACCAGCGTTAGTGGTGGCACAAAGGCTGGGATAAACCTCATCCTCCCGCACAGGCATACTTTCACAGCCAGGAGCAAAAATATGCCAACGCCTCACAATGGGCTGAGTAGGTTCTGGCAAGCTGTTGCTTCCAGAACCCAAGGCCCAGACTGGTTAAGGCTTTTATACACATGTGGGAGGGAGATCTGGAAAGGAGCTGTCCCTTCTGTACATATCTGTGTGTGACTGCTGGGAAAGCGTGACCATGCAAAGGTCACACTTTTTTTTTTCTTTTTTACATATACACCCATATGAATCTCCCAATGAAAGGGGAGATCAGATGCTCAGGATTTGTAAGTTCCAAGTAGTTCAGCAATTTCCCCATGTTTCATTTCTTTCCTTAGTCCTTACCCGAGTCCTGTAAGCTGTATTCCTTCCATAGAGTCTTCCCAGTAGAATAAAACTGTATTATTAGTGAAGAGAAAATGATTGCCTTGATGCCTACCTGACTTGCTGTTCCTCATGCCATTTGGATGCTTCTCTTGCCACTGAATTAGAGAGGAAGGAAGGGATCAGGAGGTGGTGGGGTCTACCAGAGGGAAAGGCCCTGAGTCCTGCTTAAGAAGGGGTTGGGGACTAGCAAAGGATTGCTGTTGGGATGAGAGAGTTCTCTCACCAAAATGACTTCCTCCCCAACTTCTGAGCAGAGCTGGGCTGGGCCTTGCTTGCTCAAAGGCTGTTTGTCTGAGCAGGGATTAAGGGTGGCCTGTTGGGCACTGGGGTGAAAGCATCACAAGTCCTAGGTTTAAACAGGGGTCGTTTAGTAGAAAAAGAGCTAGGGGAACTCATTAGCATAACTCATTAGCATATGCCACACACCCTGACATCACCGGAAGTGTGTCATAAGGCCACACACCCCGCCCCCAACAGTCCCGGCCGCTGCTGCTGGCCTTGCAGCTCCACTGCCGAGCCCCATGAGGGGCCCGGTGGTGTACCTGCAAGGCCGGCGGGAGTGCAAGGAAGCCCCGCGAAGGCCCTCCCTGGCCCCAGGCAGGCAGGGGTGGGGAGAGGCAGGGAGGAAGCAACTTACCCTCCCTCTTCTCCTGCCTCCTCCTGGCTGAATGAGGGCCGGAAGCGGGGCGGCCGGGGGCGGGGCTTCGTCATGTGCCCCGCCCCCGTACCTCCCCCGGGGGAACTGCAATCCCCCGCAATCCCCCCCAAAATGACCTCTGGGTTTAAAGAAGCTGCAGGCTTACTGTCTGTTGTATTGGGCCAGTTTCAGTGGCCATTTGCTTCCTTTCTAGTCTCTGGGCCACATCTTTGCAGGCAAGGCCAAGCATGACTCGTTTACCTGCCCTTTACAGTGGGCTGCGGGATTAATTTACACCATTATAGGCTGGGACTTCATCTTTCTGCTGAGTCATTGGCCTAATTTTTGTTAAACAAGTAGAGCAGGTGGGAGTTTGCACGACTTTTTCCAGCTATGAAGGAGAAGCATCTACCATAGTCTTCTCCATAATTGCTAGCACTCTTTGTGCAGGGATTTTTCTTTTACTGGGGAGGATTCAGTCTTGTGATCCCTTGTCTGCAGTCTGAAGTGGGGCTGCTCAGACACAGGTTGGCTGCCTTCATGAGAATTATTAGAAGGGCCTGGATATAATGGAGCAAATGAAAGCACTCATACTGGTAGGTTGTTGGGTAGTTTCGTGTGTGGTATTATCTGAGAAGGAGGTTGCAGCCTGGTCCTCTAGCAAAAAAGGGCCAAGTGTCAGAGTTCATCACAAAAGCAGAATCAAGAATTGACAGAAACAGACTCAGACAGTCCTGCTGGCCCTGCGTTACCTAACATGGCAAACCTTTGAAGGCCGGTTTTCACTTTTAGTTTCTGTCATCTCGCTGCACTTGGTATGAAATCAGAGAAGTTAATGATACATTTTTAAATGGAGATTATGTAAAAGCACATATCTTCCACAGTGGAGACAAGAACAATTAATTCTACTTCTCTGCAATCTTAGATAAAATTTGTATTTTTATTAGAGAAACCATCATAATAAAGAAATGATCATAATAAACAGTTTACTGTGATCTTTTCTGCATCTGTTAAACTATGTATTCCATGAAGGAATAAATACTTTAAAATAAAATAACAAAAATAGGTAGTCGAGACTAATAGCAATAAAATGAAGATCATATTAAATTTAAAATATATGGGATAACAAACCTTATAGAAGGAAAGTAATCCTAAAAAGTCCTAAACTCAAATACTAAAATATCCTAAACCCAAAAGAGCTCTTAAAAAACAATATGCTCCGTGTGTGTGTGTGTGTGTGTGTAGGATTAGATCTTGTAGAAACTCTTTCCTGAGGCATCAGATGGTTGTATCTGCACAAATCCAGTACTGAAATGTGCTCTGGAGATTCCAGTGCAAATTTTGGAGGGTCTGTATCAGACCATCTCTCTCTTTACAAAGACATGAAAATACAAAGGGTGTATACATTAGGAGGTCATGGTTTGTTTTGAAGTAGATGAATTCTGAGGGACTTACTGAAATATATTACCATACTTTTTTTTCTACATATCGTATCACCATCTCTGGGTTAGGAAATTCCTGAAGATTTTGAGGTGAAGCCTGGGGAGGAGAGGGGAGGGGAGGGACCTCAGTGGGGGTATAATGCCATAGATTCTACCCTCCAAAGCAACCATTTCCTGTATGGGAACTGATCTCTGTAGTCAAGAGATCAGTTGTAATTCCAGGAGATTTCCTGGCCCCACTTGGAGGTTGGCAGCCCTACGTGATCATAATAAGCACTGCTTACTAAAATTTACACATTGACAGATGTTCTGGTTTTTCATTGCAGTTGTGAGGCACCATTCCCAAGAAGCTGCTGTGCGATGATGCTCAGTTCATAGTAAATAAATCATTAGTGTCATATCAAAACATACTGCACATTTTTAGGTGTGGTTTCAGTTTGAAGTTTGAAGGAAAGCAACAGGTGAGCATATCCTTTAAATCCAGTAATCACAGACCCTTTTCCTGTACAGAGCATTGTTCTAGTTTATAAACTTCAACAAGTCTGTAGAAATAAAAATTTATTTTACTACAATAGAGAGTGTAAAATAAAGTCACTAAACAACATCAAAGTTTGGTAAGAGAG